>NW_027458779.1:0-25933 GCF_050624435.1 Tenrec ecaudatus
AGGGGTGCCGTAGCCTTAGGCTAGGGGAGCCCTAACCTTAGCCTAAGCCTAGGGGTGCCCTAGTCTAAGCCTAGGGGTGACCTAGCCTGAGCCTAGGGGAGCCCTAGCCTTAGCCTAAGCCTACGATTGCCCTAGCCTAATCTTAGGGGTGCCCCAGCCTGAGTCTAGGGGTGCCCTAGACTGAGGCTAGGGGAGCCGTTGCCTTATCCTAAGTCTAGGGGTGCCCTAGCCTAAGTCTAGGGGTGCCCTAGCGTTAGGCTAGGGGTTCCCTAGCCTAAGCCTCGGGGTGCTCTAACCTAAGCCTAGAGGTGCCCTAGCCTTAGTCTAGGGGAGCCCTAGCCTTAGCCTAAGCCTAGGGGTGCCCTAGCCTAAGCCTAGGGGTGCCCTAGCCTAAGCCTAGGGCTGCCCTAGCCTGAGCCTAGGGGTGCCCTAGCCTGAGCCTACGGGTGCCTTAGCATGAGGCTGGGGGAGCCCTACCCTTAGCCTAATCCTAGGGCTGCCCTAGCCTAAGCCTAGGGGTGCCCTAGTCCAAGCCTATGGGTGCCCTAGCCTTAGGCTAGGGGAGCCCTAGACTTAGCCTAAGCCTAGGGGTGCCCTAACCTAAGCCTAGGGGTGCCCTAGCGTAAGCCTAGGGCTGCCCTAGCCTAACCCTAGCGGTGCCCTAGCCTAAGCCTAGGGGTGCCCTAGCCTAAGCCTAGGGGAGCCCTAGCCTTAGTCTAGCCTAGGATTGCCCTAGCCTAAACCTAGGGGTGCCCTAGCCTAAGCTTAGCGGTGCCCTAGCCTTAGGCTAGGTTAGCCCTAGCCTTAGTGTAAGGCTAGGGGTGCCCTAGCCTAAGCCTAGGGGTGCCCTATCTTTAGGCTAGGGGAGACCTCGCCTTAGCCGAAGCCTAGGTGTGCCCTAGCCTAAACCTAGGGGTGCCCTAGCCTAAGCCTAGGGGTGCCCTAGCCCAAGCCTAGGGATGCCCTAGCGTTAGGCTAGAGGAGCCCTAGCCCTAGCCTAAGCCTAGGGTTGCCCTAGCCTAAGTCTAGGGGTACCTAGCCGAAGCCTAGGGGTGCCCTAGCCTAAACCTAGGGGTGCCCTAGCCTAAGCCTAGGGGTGCCCTAGCCTAATCCTAGGGGTGCCCTAGCCTAAGCCTAAGGGTGCCCTAACCTAAGCCTAGGGGTGCCCTAGCCTAAGCCTAGTGGTGCCCTAGCTTAAGCCTAGGGGTGCCCTAGCCTAAGCCTAAGGGTGCCCTAACCTAAGCCTAGGGATGCCCTAGCCTAAGCCTAGGAGTTCCATAGCCTGAGATTAGGGGTGACCTAGCCTAAACCTAGGGGTGCCCTAGCCTAAGCCTAGGGGTGCCCTAGCCTTAGGCTAGGGGAGCCCTAGCCTTAGCCTAAGCCTAGGGGTGCCCTAGCCTAAGCCTAGGAGTGCCCTAGCCTGATCCTAGGGGTGCCCTAGCCTAAGCCTAGGGGTGCCTTAGCCTAAGCCAAGGGGTGCCCAATCCTAAGCTTATGGGTGTCATAGCCTGAGTCTAGGGGTGCCTTAGCAAAAGCCTCGGGGTGACCTAGCCTAAGCCTAGGGGTGCCTTAGCCTTAGGCTAGGGGAGCCCTAGCCTTAGCCTAAGCCTAGGGGTGCCCTAGCATAAGCCAAGGGGTGACCTAGCCTAAGCCTAGGGGTGCTCTAGCCTTAGGCTCGGGGAGCCCTAGCCTTAGCCTATGGGTGCCCTAGCCTTAGGCTAGGAGAGCTATAGCCTTAGCCTAAGCCTAGGGGTGCCCTAGCCAAAGACTTGGGGTGCCCTAGCCAATGCCTAGGCCTGCCCTAGCCTAAGCCTAGGTGTGCCTTAGCCTAAGCCTAGGGGTGCCCTATCTTTAGGCTAGGGGAGTCCTAGCCTTAGCCTAAGCCTAGGGGTGCCCTAGCCAAAGACTTGGGGTGCCCTAGCCTAAGGCTAGGGGTGCCCTAGCCAATGCTTAGGGGTGCCCTAGCCTTAGGCTAGGGGAGCCCTAGCATTAGCCTAAGCCTAGGGGTGCCCTAGACTAATCCTACGGGTGCCCTAGCCTAAGCCTAGGAGTGCCCTAGCCTTAGGCTAGCGGATCCCTAGCTATAGTCTAAGCCTAGGGGTGCCCTAGCTTAAGTCTAGGGGTGCCCTAGCCTAAGCCTAGGGGTGCCCTAGCCTGAGCCTACGGGTGCCCTAGCCTAAGCCTAGGAGTGCCCTAGCCTTAGGCTAGCGGATCCCTAACTATAGTCTAAGCCTAGGGGTGCCCTAGCCTAAGTCTAGGGGTGCCCTAGCCTAAGCCTAGGGGTGCCCTAGCCTGAGCCTACGGGTGCCCTAGTTTTAGCCTACGGGTGCCCTAGCCTGAGGCTAGGGGAGCCCTAGCCTTAGTCAAGCCTAGGATTGCCCTAGCCTAAACCTAGGGGTGCCCTAGCCTAAGCTTATGGGTGCCATAGCCTGAGTCTAGGGGTGCACTAGCCTGAGGCTAGGGGAGCCGTTGCCTTAGCCTAAGTCTAGGGGTGCCCTAGCCGAAGTCTAGGGGTGCCCTAGCCTTAGGCTAGGGGTTCCCTAGCCTAAGCCTAGTGGTGCCCTAGCTTAAGTCTAGGTGTGCCCTAGCCTTAGTGTAGGGGAGCCCTAGCCTTAGCCTAAGCCTAGGCGTGCCCTAGCCTAAGTCTAGAGGTGCCCTAGCCTAAGCCTAGGGGTGCCCGAGCCTGAGCCTACGGGTGCCCTAGCCTGAGGCTAGGGGAGCCCTAGCCTTAGTCTAGCCTAGGATTGCCCTAGCCTAAACCTAGGGGTGCCCTAGACTAATCTTAGGGGTGCCCTAGCCTTAGGCTAGGGGAGCCCTAGCCTTAGTCTAAGGCTAGGGGTGCCCTATCCTAAGCCTAGGGGTGCACTATCCTTAGGCTTGTGGAGTCCTCGCCTTAGCCGAAGCCTAGGGGTGCCCTAGCCGAAGTCTAGGGGTGCCCTAGCCTTAGGCTAGGGGTTCCCTAGCCTAAGCCTAGGGGTGCCCTAGCCCAAGCCTAGGTATGCCCAAGCGTTAGGCTAGAGGAGCCCTAGCCTTAGCCTAAACCTAGGGGCGCCGTCGCCTACGCCTAGGGGTGCGTCAGCCTAAGCCTATGGGTGCCCTAGCCTTAGGCTCGGGGAGCACAAGATTTAGCCTAAGCCTAGGGTTGCCCTAGCCGAAGCCTAGGTGTGCCTTAGCCTTAGGCTAGGGGAACCCTAGCCTTAGCCTAAGCCTAGGTGTGCCCTAGCCTAAGTGTAAGGGTGCCCTAGCCAGAGCCTAGGGGTGCCTTAGCCTTAGCCTAAGCCTAGGGGTTTCCCAGCCTAAGCCTTGGGGTGCCCTAGCCTAAGTCTAGGGGTGCCCTAGCCTCAGGCTAGTGGAGCCCTAGCCTTAGGTTAGCGGAGCCCTAGCCTTAGCCTAAGCCTAGGGGTGCACTAGCGTAAGCCTAGGGGTGCCCTAGCCTAAGCCTAGGGGTGCCCTAGCCTAAGCCTAGCGGTGCCCTAGCCTAAGCTTAGGGGTGCCATAGCCTGAGTCTAGAGTTGCACTAGACAGAGGCTTGGGGAACCATAGCCTTAGCCTAAGCCTAGGGGAGCCCTAGCTAAAGCCTAGGGGTGCCCTAGACTAAGCCTAAGGGTTCCCTAACCTAAGTCTAGGTGTGCCCTAGCCTTAGGCTAGGGGAGTCCTCGGCTTAGCCGAAGCCTAGGGGTGTCCTAGCCTAAACCTAGGGGTGCCCTAGCCTAAGCCTAGGGGTGCACTAGCCCAAGCCTAGGGATGCCCTAGCGTTAGGCTAGAGGAGCCCTAGCCCTAGCCTAAGCCTAAGGTTGCCCTAGCCTAAGTCTAGGGGTGCCTAGTCTAAGTCTAGGGATGCCCTAGCGTAAACCTAGGGGTGCCCTAGACTAAGGCTAAGGGTTCCCTAACCTAAGTCTAGGTGTGCCCTAGCCTTAGGCTAGGGGAGCCCTAGCCTTAGCCTAAGCCTAGGGGTGTGCTATACTAACTCTAGTGGTGTCCTAAACTAAGCCTAGGGGTGCCCTAGCCTATGCCTAGGGTTGCACTAGCCTAAGCCTAGGGGTGCCCTAGCCTTAGGCTAGGGGAGCCCTAGCCTTAGCCTAAACCTAGGGGTGCCATAGCCAAAGGATAGGGGTGCCCTAGCCTAAGCCTATGGGTGCCCTAGCCTTAGGCTAGGAGAGCTATAGCCTTAGCCTAAGCCTAGGGGTGCCCTAGCCAAAGACTTGGGGTGCCCTAGCCAATGCCTAGGCCTGCCCTACCCTAAGCCTAGGTGTGCCTTAGCCTAAGCCTAGGGGTGCCCTATCTTTAGGCTAGGGGAGTCCTAGCCTTAGCCTAAGCCTAGGGGTGCCCTAGCCAAAGACTTGGGGTGCCCTAGCCTAAGGCTAGGGGTGCCCTAGCCAATGCTTAGGGGTGCCATAGCCTTAGGCTAGGGGAGCCCTAGCATTAGCCTAAGCCTTTGGGGTGCCCTAGACTAAGCCTACGGGTGCCCTAGCCTAAGCCTAGGAGTGCCCTAGCCTTAGGCTAGCGGATCCCTAGCTATAGTCTAAGCCTAGGGGTGCCCTAGCTTAAGTCTAGGGGTGCCCTAGCCTAAGCCTAGGGGTGCCCTAGCCTGAGCCTACGGGTGCCCTAGCCTAAGCCTAGGAGTGCCCTAGCCGTAGGCTAGCGGATCCCTAACTATAGTCTAAGCCTAGGGGTGCCCTATCCTAAGTCTAGGGGTGCCCTAGCCTAAGCCTAGGGGTGCCCTAGCCTGAGCCTACGGGTGCCCTAGTTTTAGCCTACGGGTGCCCTAGCCTGAGGCTAGGGGAGCCCTAGCCTTAGTCAAGCCTAGGATTGCCCTAGCCTAAACCTAGGGGTGCCCTAGCCTAAGCTTATGGGTGCCATAGCCTGAGTCTAGGGGTGCACTAGCCTGAGGCTAGGGGAGCCGTTGCCTTAGCCTAAGTCTAGGGGTGCCCTAGCCAAAGTCTAGGGGTGCCCTAGCCTTAGGCTAGGGGTTCCCTAGCCTAAGCCTAGTGGTGCCCTAGCTTAAGTCTAGGGGTGCCCTAGCCTTAGTCTAGGGGAGCCCTAGCCTTAGCCTAAGCCTAGGCGTGCCCTAGCCTAAGTCTAGAGGTGCCCTAGCCTAAGCCTAGGGGTGCCCGAGCCTGAGCCTACGGGTGCCCTAGCCTGAGGCTAGGGGAGCCCTAGCCTTAGTCTAGCCTAGGATTGCCCTAGCCTAAACCTAGGGGTGCCCTAGACTAATCTTAGGGGTGCCCTAGCCTTAGGCTAGGGGAGCCCTAGCCTTAGTCTAAGGCTAGGGGTGCCCTATCCTAAGCCTAGGGGTGCCCTATCCTTAGGCTTGTGGAGTCCTCGCCTTAGCCGAAGCCTAGGGGTGCCCTAGCCGAAGTCTAGGGGTGCCCTAGCCTTAGGCTAGGGGTTCCCTAGCCTAAGCCTAGGGGTGCCCTAGCCCAAGCCTAGGTATGCCCAAGCGTTAGGCTAGAGGATCCCTAGCCTTAGCCTAAACCTAGGGGCGCCGTCGCCTACGCCTAGGGGTGCGTCAGCCTAAGCCTATGGGTGCCCTAGCCTTAGGCTCGGGGAGCACAAGATTTAGCCTAAGCCTAGGGTTGCCCTAGCCGAAGCCTAGGTGTGCCTTAGCCTTAGGCTAGGGGAACCCTAGCCTTAGCCTAAGCCTAGGTGTGCCCTAGCCTAAGTGTAAGGGTGCCCTAGCCAGAGCCTAGGGGTGCCTTAGCCTTAGCCTAAGCCTAGGGGTTTCCCAGCCTAAGCCTAGGGGTGCCCTAGCCTAAGTCTAGGGGTGCCCTAGCCTCAGGGTAGTGGAGCCCTAGCCTTAGGTTAGCGGAGCCCTAGCCTTAGCCTAAGCCTAGGGGTGCACTAGCGTAAGCCTAGGGGTGCCCTAGCCTAAGCCTAGGGGTGCCCTAGCCTAAGCCTAGCGGTGCCCTAGCCTAAGCTTAGGGGTGCCATAGCCTGAGTCTAGAGTTGCACTAGACAGAGGCTTGGGGAACCGTAGCCTTAGCCTAAGCCTAGGGGAGCCCTAGCTAAAGCCTAGGGGTGCCCTAGACTAAGCCTAAGGGTTCCCTAACCTAAGTCTAGGTGTGCCCTAGCCTTAGGCTAGGGGAGTCCTCGGCTTAGCCGAAGCCTAGGGGTGTCCTAGCCTAAACCTAGGGGTGCCCTAGCCTAAGCCTAGGGGTGCACTAGCCCAAGCCTAGGGATGCCCTAGCGTTAGGCTAGAGGAGCCCTAGCCCTAGCCTAAGCCTAAGGTTGCCCTAGCCTAAGTCTAGGGGTGCCTAGTCTAAGTCTAGGGATGCCCTAGCGTAAACCTAGGGGTGCCCTAGACTAAGGCTAAGGGTTCCCTAACCTAAGTCTAGGTGTGCCCTAGCCTTAGGCTAGGGGAGCCCTAGCCTTAGCCTAAGCCTAGGGGTGTGCTATACTAACTCTAGTGGTGTCCTAGCCTAAGCCTAGGGGTGCCCTAGCCTATGCCTAGGGTTGCACTAGCCTAAGCCTAGGGGTGCCCTAGCCTTAGGCTAGGGGAGCCCTAGCCTTAGCCTAAACCTAGGGGTGCCATAGCCAAAGGATAGGGGTGCCCTAGCCTAAGCCTAGGGGTGCCATAGCCTTAGGCTAGGGGACCCCTAGATTTAGCCTAAGCCTAGAGGTGCCCCAGCCTAAGCCAAGGGGTGCCCTAGTCTAAGCCTAGGTGTGACTTAGCCTTGGGCTACGGGAACCCTAGCCTTAGCCTAAGCCTAGGGTTGCCCTAGCCTAAGCCTAGGGGTTCCCTAGCCTTAGGCTAGCGGAGCTCCAGCCTAAGCCTAGGGGTGCCCTAGCCTTAGCCTAAGCCTAGGGCTGCACTAGCGTAAGCCTAGGGGTGCCCTAGCCTTAGGCTCGGGGAGCCCTAGCCTTAGCCTAAGCCTAGGGGTGCCCTAGCCTAAGCCTATGGGTGCCCTAGCCTAAGCCTAGGGGTTCTCTAGCCTAAGCCTAGAAGTGCCCTAGCCTGAGGCTAGGGGAACCCTAGCCTTAGCCTAAGCCTAGGGGTGCCCTAGCCTAAGCTTAGGGGTGCCCAACCTTAGGTTAGGGGAGCCCTAGCCTTAGGCTAGGGGAGCCCTAGCCTTAGCGTAAGCCTAGAGGTGCCCTAGTCTAAGCTTCGGGGTGCCCTAGCCTGAGCCTAGGGGTGACATAGCCTGAGGATAGGGGAGCCCTAGACTTAGCCTAAGCATAGGATTGCCCTAGCCTAAGCTAACGGGTGCCATAGCCTTAATCTAGGGTTGCCCAGTCCTGAGGCTAGGGGAGCCGTTGCCTTAGCCGAAGTCTAGGGGTGCCCTAGCCTAAGCCTACGGGTTCCCTAGCCTAAGCCTAGGGGTGCCCTAGCCTTAGGCTAGGGGAGCCCTAGCCTTAGCCTAAGGCTAGGTGTGCCCTAGCCTAAGCCTAGGTTTGCCCTCACCTAAGCCTAGGACTGCCCTAGCCAGAGCCTAGGGGTGCCCTAGCCTGAGCCTACGGGTGCCCTAGCCTGAGGCTAGGGTAGCCCCAGCCTTAGGCTAGCCTTGGATTGCCCTAGCCTAAGCCTAGGGGTGCCATAGCCTGAGTCTAGGGGTGCCCTAGCCTAAGCTTAGGGGTGCCCTAGCCTAAGCCTATGGGTGCCCTAGCCTGAGCCTAGGGGTGCCCTAACCTAAGCCTAGGGGTGCCCTAGCCTAAACATAGGCGTGCCGTAGCCATAGTCTTGGGGAGCCCTAGCCTTAGCCTAAGCCTAGTGGTGCCCTAGCCTAAGCGTAGGGGTGCCCGTGCTTAAGCTTAGGGTTGCCCTTGCCTAAGCCTAGGGGAGCCCTAGCTTAAGCCTAGGGGTGCCCTAGACTTAGGCTAGAGGAGCCCTAGCCTTTACCTAAGCCTTGGGGCTCCCTAGCCAAAGCCTAGGGGTGCCCTAGCCTGAGACTAGGGGTGCCGTAGCCTTGGGCAAGGGGAGCCCTAGCCTTCGCCTAAACCTAGGGGTGCCCTAGTCTAAGCCTGGGGTGCCCTAGCCTGAGGCTAGGGGAGGCCTAGCCTTAGCCTAAGCGTAGGATTTCCCTAGCCTAAGCTTAGGGGTGCCCTAGCCTCAGCCTAGGGGTGCACTAGCCCAAGCCTAGGGATGCCCTAGCGTTAGGCTAGAGGAGCCCTAGCCCTAGCCTAAGCCTAAGGTTGCCCTAGCCTAAGTCTAGGGGTGCCTAGTCTAAGTCTAGGGATGCCCTAGCGTAAACCTAGGGGTGCCCTAGACTAAGCCTAAGGGTTCCCTAACCTAAGTCTAGGTGTGCCCTAGCCTTAGGCTAGGGGAGCCCTAGCCTTAGCCTAAGCCTAGGGGTGCGCTATACTAACTCTAGTGGTGTCCTAGCCTAAGACTAGGGGTGCCCTAATCTAAGAATAAGGGTGCCCTAGACTTAGACTAGGGGAGCCCTAGCCTTAGCCTAAGCCTAGGGGTGCCCTAGCCTATGCCTAGGGGTGCACTAGCCTAAGCCTAGGGGTGCCCTAGCCTTAGGCTAGGGGAGCCCTAGCCTTAGCCTAAACCTAGGGGTGCCATAGCCAAAGGATAGGGGTGCCCTAGCCTAAGCCTAGGGGTGCCCTAGCCTTAGGCTAGGGGACCCCTAGATTTAGCCTAAGCCTAGAGGTGCCCCAGACTAAGCCTAGGGGTGCCCTAGTCTAAGCCTAGGTGTGACTTAGCCTTGGGCTAGGGGAACCCTAGCCTTAGCCTAAGCCTAGGGTTGCCCTAGCCTAAGCCTAGGGGTTCCCTAGCCTTAGGCTAGCGGAGCTCCAGCCTAAACCAGGGGTGCCCTAGCCTTAGCCTAAGCCTAGGGCTGCACTAGCGTAAGCCTAGGGGTGCCCTAGCCTTAGGCTCGGGGAGCCCTAGCCTTAGCCTAAGCCTAGGGGTGCCCTAGCCTAAGCCTAGGGGTGCCCTAGCCTAAGCCTAGGGGTGCTCTAGCCTAAGCCTAGAAGTGCCCTAGGCTGAGGCTAGGGGAACCCTAGCCTTAGCCTAAGCCTAGGGGTGCCCTAGCCTAAGCTTAGGGGTGCCCAACCTTAGGCTAGGGGAGCCCTAGCCTTAGGCTAGGGGATCCCTAGCCTTAGCGTAAGCCTAGAGGTGCCCTAGTCTAAGCTTCGGGGTGCCCTAGCCCGAGCCTAGGGGTGACATAGCCTGAGGATAGGGGAGCCCTAGACTTAGCCTAAGCATAGGATTGCCCTAGCCTAAGTTAACGGGTGCCATAGCCTGAATCTAGGGTTGCCCAGTCCTGAGGCTAGGGGAGCCGTTGCCTTAGCTGAAGTCTAGGGGTGCCCTAGCCTAAGCCTAGGGGTTCCCTAGCCTAAGCCTAGGGGTGCCCTAGCCTTAGGCTAGGGGAGCCCTAGCCTTAGCCTAAGGCTAGGGGTGCCCTAGCCTAAGCCTAGGGTTGCCCTCACCTAAGCCTAGGACTTCCCTAGCCTGAGCCTAGGGGTGCCCTAGCCTGAGCCTACGGGTGCCCTAGCCTGAGGCTAGGGTAGCCCTAGCCTTAGGCTAGCCTTGGATTGCCCTAGCCTAAGCCTAGGGGTGCCATAGCCTGAGTCTAGGGGTGCCCTAGCCTAAGCTTAGGAGTGCCCTAGCCTAAGCCAATGGTTGCCCTAGCCTGAGCTTAGGGGTGCCCTAACCTAAGCCTAGGGGTGCCCTAGCCTAAACATAGGCGTGCCCTAGCCATAGTCTTGGGGAGCCCTAGCCTTAGCCTAAGCCTAGTGGTGCCCTAGCCTAAACGTAGGGGTGCCTTTGCTTAAGCTTAGGGTTGCCCTTGCCTAAGCCTAGGGGAGCAATAGCTTAAGCCTAGGGGTGCCCTAGCCTAAGCCAAGGGGTGCCCTAGACTTAGGCTGGAGGAGCCCTAGCCTTTTCCTAAGCCTTGGGGCTCCCTAGCCAAAGCCTATGGGTGCCCTAGCCTGAGCCTAGGGGTGCCGTAGCCTTGGGCAAGGGGAGCCCTAGCCTTCGCCTAAACCTAGGGGTGCCCTAGTCTAAGCCTGGGGTGCCCTAGCCTGAGGCTAGGGGAGGCCTAGCCTTAGCCTAAGCGTAGGATTTCCCTAGCCTAAGCTTAGGGGTGCCCTAGCCTGAGTCTAGGGGTGCCCTACCCTGAGGCAAGGGGAGCCGTTGCCTTAGGGTAAGCCTAGGGGTGCCCTAGCCTAAGCCTAGGGGTGCCTTAGCCTAAGCCTATGGGTGACCAAGCCTTAGGCTAGGAGAGCCCTAGCCTTAGCCTAAGCCTAGGGGTGCCCTAGCCAAAGACTTGGAGTGCCCTAGCCTAAGCCTAGGGCTGTCCTAGCCTAAGCCTAGGGGTGCCTTAGCCTAAGCCTATGGGTGCCCTAGCATTAGGCTAGGAGAGCCCTAGCCTTAGCCTAAGCCTAGGGGTGCCCTAGCCTTAGGCTAGGGGAGCCTTAGCCTTAGCCTAAGCCTAGGGGTGCCCTAGCGCAAGCCTACGGGTGCCCTAGCCTAAGCCTAGGAGTGCCCTTGCCTTAGGCTAGCGGATCCTTAGCTTTAGACTAAGCCTAGGCGTGCCCTAGCTTAAGCCTAGAGGTGCCCAAGCCCAATCCTTGGGGTGCCCTATCCTAAGCCTAGGAGTGCCCTAGCCTAAGCTTATGGGTGCCATAGCCTGAGTCTAGGGGTGCACTAGCCTGAGGCTAGGGGAGCCGTTGCCTTAGCCTAAGTCTAGGGGTGCCCTAGCCTTAGGCTAGGGGTTCTCTAGCCTAAGCCTAATGGTGCCCTAGCCTAAGCCTAGGGGTGCCCTATCCTTAATCTAGAGGAGCCCTAGCCTTAGCCGAAGCCTAGGGGTGCCCTAGCCAAAACCTAGGGGTGCCCTAGCCTAAGCCTAGGGGTGCCCAAGCCCAAGCCTTGGGATGCCCTAGCGTTAGGCTAGAGGAGCCCTAGCCCTAGCCTAAGCCTCGGGTTGCCCTAGCCTAAGTCTAGGGGTGCCTAGCCTAAGCCTATGGGTGCCCTAGCCTAAGCCTAGGTGTGCCTTAGCCTTAGACTAGGGGAACCCTAGCCTTAGCCTAAGCCTAGGGTTGCCCTAGCCTAAGTGTAGGGGTGCCCTAGCCTGAGCCTAGGGGTGCCCTAGCCTTAGCCTAAGCCTAGGAGTTCCCTAGCCTAAGCCTAGGGGTGCCCTAGCCTAAGCCTATGGGTGCCCTAGCCTTAGGCTAGTGGAGCGCTAGCCTTAGGTTAGCGGAGCCCTAGCCTTAGCCTACGCCTAGGGTTGCACTAGCGTAAGCCTAGGGGTGCCCTAGCCAAAGCCTAGGGGTGCCATAGCCTAAGCTTAGGGGTGCCAGAGCCTGAGTCTAGGGTTGCACTATCCTGAGGCTTGGGGAGCCGTAGCCTTAGCCTAAGCCTAGGGGAGCCCAAGCTTAAGCCAAGGGTGCCCATGACTAAGCCTAGGGGTGCCCTAGCCTAAGCTAATGGGTGCCATAGCCTGAGTCTAGGGTGCACTAGCCGAAGCTTAGGGGTGCCAAACCTTAGGATAGGGGAGCCCTAGCCTTAGGCTAGGGGAGCCCTAGCCTTAGCCTAAGCCTAGGTGTGCCCTAGTCTAAGCTTCGGGGTGCCCAACCTTAGGATAGGGGAGCTCTAGCCTTAGGCTAGGGGAGCCCTATGCCTTAGCCTGAGCCTAGGGGTGCCCTAGCCTGAGGATAGGAGAGCCCTAGACTTAGCCTAAGCCTAGGATTGCCCTAGCCTAAGCTAACGGGTGCCATAGCCTGAATCTAGTGGTGCCCAGTCCTGAGGCTAGGGGTGCCGTTGCCTTAGCCGAAGTCTAGGGGTGCCCTAGTCTAAGCCTAAGGGTGCCCTAGCCTAAGCCTAGGGGTGCCCTAGCCTAAGCCTAGGGTTGCCCTAGCCTTAGGCTAGAGGAGCCCTAGCATTAGCCTAAACCTAGGGGTACCGTAGCCAAAGGATATGGGTTCCCTTGGCTAAGCCTAGGGGTGCCCTAGCCTAAGCCTAGAAGTGCCCTAGCCTGAGGCTAGGGGAACCCTAGCCTTAGCCTAAGCCTAGGGGTCCCCTAGCCTAAGCTTAGGGGTGCCAAACCTTAGGATAGGGGAGCCCTAGCCTTAGGCTAGGGGAGCCCTAGCCTTAGCCTAAGCCCAGGGGTGCCCTAGTCTAAGCTTCGGGGTGCCCAACCTTAGGATAGGGGAGCTCTAGCCTTAGGCTAGGGGAGCCCTATGCCTTAGCCTGAGCCTAGGGGTGCCCTAGCCTGAGGATAGGAGAGCCCTAGACTTAGCCTAAGCCTAGGATTGCCCTAGCCTAAGCTACCGGGTGCCATAGCCTGAATCTAGTGGTGCCCAGTCCTGAGGCTAGGGGTGCCGTTGCCTTAGCCGAAGTCTAGGGGTGCCCTAGCCTAAGCCTAGGGGTTCCCTAGCCTAAGCCTAGGGGTGCCCTAGCCTTAGGCTAGGGGAGCCCTAGCCTTAGCCTAAGCCTAGGGGTGCCCTAACCTAAGCCTAGGATTGCACTAGCCTAAGCCTAGGGGTGCCATAGCCTGAGTCTAGGGGTGCCCTAGCCTAACCTTAGGGGTGCCCTAGCCTAAGCCTATGGGTACCCTAACCTGAGCCTAGGGGTGCCCTAACCTAAGCCTAGGAGTGCCCTAGCCTAAACATAGGCGTGCCCTAGCCATAGTCTTGGGGAGCCCTAGCCTTAGCCTAAGCCTACTGGTGCCCTAGCCTAAGCGTAGGGGTGCCCTTGCTTAAGCTTAGGGTTACCCTAGCCTAAGCCTAGGGGTTCCCTAGCCTGAAGCTAGGGGAGCCCTAGCCTTAGCCTAAGCCTAGTGGTTCCCTAGGCTAAGCCTAGGGGAGCCCTAGCCTGAGCATAGGGGTGCCCTAGCCTGAGCCTACGGGTGCCCTAGACTGAGGCTAGGGGAGCCCTAGCTTTAGCCTAGCCTAGGATTGGCCTAACCTAAGCCTAGGGGTGCCATAGCCTGAGTCTAGGGGTGCACTAGCCTGAGGCTAGGGGAGCAGTAGCCTTAGCCTAAGCCTAGGGGAGCCCTAGCTTAAGCATTGGGGTGCCCTAACCAAAGCCAAGGGGTGCCCTAGACTTAGCTAGAGGAGCCCTAGCCTTTTCCTAAGCCTTGGGGTTCCCTAGCCTAAGCCTAGGGGTGCCCTAGCCTGAGCCTAGGGGTGCCGTAGCCTTGGGCAATGGGAGCCCTAGCCTTAGCCTAAGCCTAGGGGTGCCCTAGTCTAAGCCTGGGGTGCCCTAGCCTGAGGCTAGGGAGGCCTAGCCTTAGCCTAAGCGTAGGATTTCCCTAGCCTAAGCTGAGGGGTGCCCTAGCCTAAACCTAGGGGTGCCCTAGCCTAAGCCTAGGGCTGCCCTAGCCTAAGCCTAGGGGTGCCCAAGCCTTAGGCTAGGAGAGCCCTAGCTTTAGCCTAAGCCTAGGGGTGCCCTAGCCAAAGACTTGGGGTGCCCTAGCCTAAGCCTAGGGCTGCCCTAGCCTAAGCCTAGGGGTGCCTTAGCCTAAACCTATGGGTGCCCAATCCTTAGGCTAGGAGAGCCCTAGCCTTAGCCTAAGCCTAGGGGTGCCCTAGCCAAAGACTTGGGGTGCCCTAGCCTAAGCCTTGGGGTGCCCTAGCCTATGCCTAGGGGTGCCCTAGCCTTAGGCTAGGGGAGCCTTAGCCTTAGCCTAAGCCTAGGGGTGCCCTAGCGCAAGCATACGGGTGCCCTAGCCTAAGCATAGGAGTGCCCTAGCCTTAGGCTAGCGGATCCTTAGCTTTAGACTAAGCCTAGGGGTGCCCTAGCTTAAGCCTAGTGGTGCCCAAGCCTAAGACTAGGGGTGCCCTATCCTAAGCCTAGGGGTGCCCTAGCCTAAGCTTATGGGTGCCATAGCCTGAGTCTAGGGGTGCACTAGCCTGAGGATAGGGGAGCCGTTGCCTTAGCCTAAGTCTAGGGGTGCCCTAGCCTTAGGCTAGGGGTTCCCTAGCCTAAGCCTAATGGTGCCCTAGCCTAAGCCTAGGGGTGCCCTAGCCTTAATCTAGGTGAGCCCTAGCCTTAGCCGAAGCCTAGGGGTGCCCTAGCCTAAACCTAGGGGTGCCCTAGCCTAAGCCTAGGGGTGCCCTAGCCCAAGCCTTGGGATGCCCTAGCGTTAGGCTAGAGGAGCCCTAGCCCTAGCCTAAGCCTAGGGTTGCCCTAGCCTAAGTCAAGGGGTGCCTAGCATAAGCCTATGGGTGCCCTAGCCTACGCCTAGGGTTGCCCTAGCCTAAGTCTAGGGGTGCCTAGCCGAAGCCTAGGGGTGCCCTAGCCTAAGGCTAGGCGTGCAAAAGCCTAAGCCTATGGGTGCCCTAGCCTTAGGGTAGGGGAGCCCTAGATTTAGCCTAAACCTAGTGGTGCCCTAGCGTAAGCCTAGGGGTGCCCTAGCCTAAGCCTAGGTGTGCCTTAGCCTTAGGCTAGGGGAAGCCTAGCCTTAGCCTAAGCCTAGGGTTGCCCTAGCCTAAGTGTAGGGGTGCCCTAGCCTGAGCCTAGGGGTGCCCTAGCCTTAGCCTAAGCCTAGGGTTGCCCTAGCCTAAGTGTAGGGGTGCCCTAGCCTGAGCCTAGGAGTGCCCTACCCTTAGCCTAAGCCTAGGGGTTTCCTAGCCTAAGCCTAGGGGTGCCCTAGCCTAAGCCTAGGGGTGCCCTAGCCTTAGGCTAGTGGAGCCCTAGCCTTAGGTTAGCGGAACCCTAGCCTTAGCCTAAGCCTAGGGGTGCACGGGCGTAAGCCTAGGGGTGCCCTAGCCAAAGCCTAGTGGTGCCATAGCCTAAGCCTAGCGGTGCCCTAGCCTAAGCTTAGGGGTGCCCTAGCCTGAGCCTACGGGTGCCATAGCCTAAGCCTAGGGTTGCCCTAGCCTAAGTCTAGGGGTGCCTAGCCTAAGTCTAGGGGTGCCCTAGCGTAAACCTAGGGGTGCCCTAGCCTAAGTCTAGGGGTGCCTAGCCGAAGCCTAGGGGTGCCCTAGCCTAAGGCTAGGCGTGCCCAAGCCTAAGCCTATGGGTGCCCTAGCCTTAGGGAAGGGGAGCCCTAGATTTAGCCTAAACCTAGTGGTGCCCTAGCGTAAGCCTAGGGGTGCCCTAGCCTAAGCCTAGGTGTGCCTTAGCCTTAGGCTAGGGGAAGCCTAGCCTTAGCCTAAGCCTAGGGTTGCCCTAGCCTAAGTGTAGGAGTGCCCTAGCCTGAGCCGAGGGGTGCCCTAGCCTTAGCTTAAGCCTAGGGTTGCCCTAGCCTAAGTGTAGGGGTGCCCTAGGCTGAGCCTAGGGGTGCCCTAGCCTTAGCCTAAGCTTAGGGGTTCCTAGCCTAAGCCTAGGGGTGACCTAGCCTAAGCCTAGGGGTGCCCTAGCCTTAGGCTAGTGGAGCCCTAGCCTTAGGTTAGCGGAACCCTAGCCTTAGCCTAAGCCTAGGGGTGCACTGGCGTAAGCCTAGGGGTGCCCTAGCCAAAGCTTAGGGGTGCCATAGCCTAAGCCTAGCGGTGCCCTAGCCTAAGCTTAGGGGTGCCCTAGCCTGAGCCTACGGGTGCCCTAGCCTAAGCCTAGGGTTGCCCTAGACTAAGTCTAGGGGTGCCTAGCCTAAGTCTAGTGGTGCCCTAGCGTAAACCTAGGGGTGCCCTAGCCTACGTCTAGGGGTGCCTAGCCGAAGCCTAGGGGTGCCCTAGCCTAAGGCTAGGCGTGCCCAAGCCTAAGCCTATGGGTGCCCTAGCCTTAGGGTAGGGGAGCCCTAGATTTAGCCTAAACCTAGTGGTGCCCTAGCGTAAGCCTAGGGGTGCCCTAGCCTAAGCCTAGGTGTGCCTTAGCCTTAGGCTAGGGGAAGCCTAGCCTTAGCCTAAGCCTAGGGTTGCCCTAGCCTAAGTGTAGGGGTGCCCTAGCCTGAGCCTAGGGGTGCCCTAGCCTTAGCCTAAGCCTAGGGTTGCCCTAGCCTAAGTGTAGGGGTGCCCTAGCCTTAGCCTAAGCTTAGGGGTTCCTAGCCTAAGCCTAGGGGTGCCCTAGCCTTAGGCTAGTGGAGCCCTAGCCTTAGGTTAGCGGAACCCTAGCCTTAGCCTAAGCCTAGGGGTGCACTGGCGTAAGCCTAGGGGTGCCCTAGCCAAAGCCTAGGGGTGCCATAGCCTAAGCCTAGCGGTGCCCTAGCCTAAGCTTAGGGGTGCCCTAGCCTGAGCCTACGGGTGCCCTAGCCTAAGCCTAGGGTTGCCCTAGCCTAAGTCTAGGTGTGCCTAGCCTAAATCTAGTGGTGCCCTAGCGTAAACCTAGGGGTGCCCTAGCCTGAGCCTAGGGGTGCCCTAACCTAAGCCTAGGGGTGCCCTATACTAAGTCTAGTGGTGTCCTAGCCTAAGCTTAGGGGTGCCCTAGTCTAAGCCTAAGGGTGCCCTAGACTTAGACTAGGGGAGCCCTAGCCTTAGCCTAAGCCTAGGGGTGCACTAGCCTAAGCCTAGGGGTGCCCTAGCCTAAGCCTATGGGTTCGCTAGTCTTAGGCTAGGGGAGCCCTAGCCTTAGCCTACCTAGGGGTGCCCTAGCCAAAGCCTAGGGGTGCCCTAGCCTAAGCCTAGGGGTTCCCTAGCCTAAGCCTAGGGGTGCCCTAGCCTTAGGCTCGGGGAGCCCTAGCCTTAGCCTAAGCCTAGGGCTGCCCTAGCCTAAGCCAAGGGGTGACCTAGCCTAAGCCTAGGGGTGCCCTAGCCTTAGGCTCGGGGAGCCCTAGCCTTAGCCTAATCCTAGGGCTGCCCTAGCCTAAGCCTAGGGGTGCCCTAGTCCAAGCCTATGGGTGCCCTAGCCTTAGGCTAGGGGAGCTCTAAACTTAGGCTAAGCCTAGGGGTGCCCTAACCTAAGCCTAGGGGTGCCCTAGCGTAAGCCTAGGGCTGCCCTAGCCTAAGCCTAGCGGTGCCCTAGCCTAAGCCTAGGGGAGCCCTAGCCTTAGTCTAGCCTAGGATTGCCCTAGCCTAAACCTAGAGGTGCCCTAGCCTAAGCTACGGGGTGGCCTAGCCTTAGGCTACGGGAGCCCTAGCCTTAGTCTAAGGCTAGGGGTGCCCTAGCCTAAGCCTAGGGGGGCCTTTCCTTAGGCTAGGGGAGTCCTCGGCTTAGCCGAAGCCTAGGGGTGTCCTAGCCTTAATCTAGGGTTGCCCTAGCCTAAGCCTAGGGGTGCACTAGCCCAAGTCTAGGGATGCCCTAGCGTTAGGCTATAGGAGCCTTAGCCCTAGCCTAAGCCTAGGGTTGCCCTAGCCTAAGTCTAGGGTGCCTAGCCGAAGCCTAGGGATGCCCTAGCGCAAACCTAGGGGTGCCCGAGCCTAAGCCTAAGGGTGCACTAGCCTAAGCCTAGGGGTGCTCTAGCCTATGCCTAAGGGTGCCCTAACCTAAGTCTAGGTGTGCCCTAGCCTTAGGCTAGGGGAGCCCTAGCCTTAGCCTAAGCCTAGGGGTGCCCTATACTAAGCATAGTGGTGTCCTTGCCTAAGCCTAGGGGTGCCCTAGTCTAAGCCTAAGGGTGCCCTAGCCTTAGGCTCGGGGAGCCCTAGCCTTAGCCTAAGCCTAGGGGTGCCCTATACTAAGCCTAGTGGTGTCCTAGCCTAAGCCTAGGGGTGCCCTAGTCTAAGCCTAAGGGTGCCCTAGCCTTAGGTTCAGAGAGCCCTAGCCTTAGCCTAATCCTAGGGCTGCCCTAGCCTAAGCCTAGGGGTGCCCTAGCCCAAGCCTATGGGTGCCTTAGCTAGGCTAGGGGAGCCCTAGACTTAGCCTAAACCTAGGGCTGCCCTAGCCTAAGCCTAGGGGTGCCCTAGCATAAGCCTAGGGCTGCCCTAGCCTAAGCCTAGGGGTGCCCTAGCCTATGCCTAGGGGTGCCCTAGCCTTAGGCTAGGGGAGCCCTAGCCTTAGCCTAAGCCTAGGGGTGCCCTAGCCTAAACCTAGGGGTGCCCTAGCCTAAGCCTACGGGTGCCCTAGCCTAAGCCTAGGAGCGCCCTAGCCTAAGCTTATGGGTGCCATAGCCTGAGTCTAGGGGTGCACTAGCCTGAGGCTAGGAGACCCTAGCCGTTTCCTAAGCCTAGGTGTGCCCTAGCCTAAGCCTAGGGGTGCCCTAGCCTGAGCCTAGTGGTGCCGTAGGCTTAGGCTAGGGGAGCCCTAACCTTAGCCTAAGACTAGGGGTGCCCTAGCCTAAGCCTAGGGGTGCCCTAGCCTTAGGTTCGGGGAGCCCTAGCCTAAGTCTAGGGGTGCCTAGCCGAAGACTAGGGGTGCCCTAGCCTAAACATAGGGGTGCACTAGCCTAAGTCTAGGGGTGCCCTAGCCTAAGCCTAAGGGTGCCCTAACCTAAGCCTAGGGATGCCCTAGCCTAAGCCTAGGAGTTCCATAGCCTGAGATTAGGGGTGACCTAGCCTAAACCTAGGGGTGCCCTAGCCTAAGCCTAGGGGTGCCCTAGCCTAAGCCTAGGGGTGCCCTAGCCTTAGGCTAGGGGAGCCCTAGCCTTAGCCTAAGCCTAGGGGTGCCCTAGCCTAAGCCTAGGAGTGCCCTAGCCTGATCCTAGGGGTGCCCTAGCCTTAGGCTCGGGGAGCCCTAGCCTAAGTCTAGGGGTGCCTAGCCGAAGACTAGGGGTGCCCTAGACTAAACATAGGGGTACACTAGCCTAAGTCTAGGGGTGCCCTAGCCTAAGCCTAAGGGTGCCCTAACCTAAGCCTAGGGATGCCCTAGCCTAAGCCTAGGAGTTCCATAGCCTGAGATTAGGGGTGACCTAGCCTAAACCTAGGGGTGCCCTAGCCTAAGCCTAGGGGTGC
This sequence comes from Tenrec ecaudatus, assembly GCF_050624435.1. Classification (NCBI taxonomy): domain Eukaryota; kingdom Metazoa; phylum Chordata; class Mammalia; order Afrosoricida; family Tenrecidae; genus Tenrec; species Tenrec ecaudatus. Next base: position 18,649 of record NW_027458779.1, read on the forward strand.
CCTAGCCTAAGCCTAGGAGTGCCCTAGCCTTAGGCTAGGGGAGCCCTAGCCTTAGCCTAAGCCTAGGGGTGCCCTAGCCTAAGCCTAGGAGTGCCCTAGCCTGATCCTAGGGGTGCCCTAGTCTTAGGCTCGGGGAGCCCTAGCCTAAGTCTAGGGGTGCCTAGCCGAAGACTAGGGGTGCCCTAGCCTAAACATAGGGGTGCACTAGCCTAAGTCTAGGGGTGCCCTGGCCTAAGCCTAAGAGTGCCCTAACCTAAGCCTAGGGGGTGCCCCAGCCTAAACCTAGGTGTGCCGTATCCTAAGCCTATGGGTGCCCTAGCCTAAGCCTAGGGGTGCCCTTGCCTAAGCCTAGGTGTGCCTGAGCCTTAGGCTAGGGGAACCCTAGCCTTAGCCTAAGCCTAGGGTTGCCCTAGCCTAAGTGTAGCGGTGCCCAACCCTGAGCCTAGGGGTGTCCTAGCCTTAACCTAAGCCTAGGGGTGCCCTATACTGAGCCTAGTGGTGTCCTAGCCTAAGCCTCAGGGTGCCCTAGTCTAAGCCTAAGGGTGCCCTAGACTTAGACTAGGGGAGCCCTAGCCTTAGCCTAAGATTAGGGGTGCCCTAACCTAAGCCTAGGGTTGCCCTAGCCTAAGCCTAGGGGTGCCCTACCCTTAGGCTAGGGGAGCCCTAGCCTTAGCCTAAACCTAGGGGTGCCGTATCCAAAGGATAGGGGTGCCCTAGCCTAAGCCTAGGGGTGCCCTAGCCTTAGGCTAGGGGAGCCCTAGGTTTATCCTAAGCCTAGGGGTGCCATAGCCTAAGCCTAGGGGTGCCCTAGCCTAAGCCTCGGGTTGCCCTAGCCTAAGTGTAGGGGTGCCCTACCCTGAGCCAAGGGGTGCCCTAGCCTTAGCCTAAGCCTAGGGTTGCACTAGCGTAAGCCTAGGGGTGCCCTAGCCTTAGTCTAGCGGAGCCCTAGCCTTAGCCTAAGCATAGGGGTGCCCTAGTCTTAGGCTAGGGGAGCCCTAGCCTTAGCCTACCTAGGGGTGCCCTAGCCAAAGCCTAGGGGTGCCCTAGCCTAAGCCTAGGGGTGCCCTAGCCTAAGCAAAGGGGTGACCTAGCCTAAGCCTAGGGGTGCCATAGCCTTAGGCTCGGGGAGCCCTAGCCTTAGCCTAATCCTAGGGCTGCCCTAGCCTAAGCCTAGGGGTGCCCTAGCCCAAGACTATGGGTGCCCTAGCCTTAGGCTAGGGGAGCCCTAGACTTAGCCTAAGCCTAGGGCTGCCCTAGCCTAAGCCTAGGGGTGCCCTAGCGTAAGCCTAGGGTTGCCCTAGCCTAAGCCTAGGGGTGCCCTAGCCTCAGGCTAGGAGAGCGCAAGCCTTAGCCAAAGCCTAGGGGTGCCCTAGCCAAAGCCTTGGGGTGCCCTAGCCTAAGCCTAGAGGTGCACTAGCCTTAGCCTGGGGGAGCCCTAATCTTAGCGTAAGCCTAGGGGTGCCTTAGCCTAAGCTTTGGGGTGCCCTAGCCTAAGCCTAGGGGTGCCCTAACCTATGCCTAAGGGTGCCCTAACCTAAGCCTAGGGGTGCCCTAGCCTATGCCTAAGGGTGCCCTAGCCTAAGCCTAGGAGTGCCCTAGCCTTAGGCTAGCAGATCCCTAGCGTTAGCCTAAGCCTAGGGGTGCCCTAGCTTAAGCCTAGGGGTGCCCAAGCCTAAGCCTAGGGGTGCCCTAGCCTAAGCTTATGGGTGTCATAGCCTGAGTCTAGGGGTGCTCTAGCCTGAGGCTAGGGGAGCCCTAGCCGTTTCCTAAGCTTAGGGGTGCCCTAGCCTAAGCCTAGGAGTGCCCTAGCCTGAGCCTAGGGGTGCCGTAGCCTTAGGCTAGGGGAGCCCTAACCTTAGCCTAAGCCTAGGGGTGCCCTAGTCTAAGCCTAGGGGTGACATAGCCTGAGCCTAGGGGAGCCCTAGCCTTAGCCTAAGCCTACGATTGCCCTAGCCTAATCTTAGGGGTGCCCGAGCCTGAGTCTAGGGGTGCCCTAGACTGAGGCTAGGGGAGCCGTTGCCTTATCCTAAGTCTAGGGGTGCCCTAGCCTAAGTCTAGGGGTGCCCTAGCGTTAGGCTAGGGGTTCCCTAGTCTAAGCCTAGGGGTGCTCTAACCTAAGCCTAGAGGTGCCCTAGCCTTAGTCTAGGGGAGCCCTAGCCTTAGCCTAAGCCTAGGGGTGCCCTAGCCTAAGCCAAGGGTGCCCTAGCCTAAGCCTAGGGCTGCCCTAGCCTGAGCCTAGGGGTGCCCTAGCCTGAGCCTACGGGTGCCTTAGCATGAGGCTAGGGGAGCCTTACCCTTAGCCTAATCCTAGGGCTGCCCTAGCCTAAGCCTAGGGGTGCCCTAGTCCAAGCCTATGGGTGCCCTAACCTTAGGCTAGGGGAGCCCTAGACTTAGCCTAAGCCTAGGGGTGCCCTAACCTAAGCCTAGGGGTGCCCTAGCGTAAGCCTAGTGCTGCCCTAGCCTAACCCTAGCGGTGCCCTAGCCTAAGCCTAGGGGTGCCCTAGCCTAAGCCTAGGGGAGCCCTAGCCTTAGTCTAGCCTAGGATTGCCCTAGCCTAAACCTAGGGGTGCCCTAGCCTAAGCTTAGCGGTGCCCTAGCCTTAGGCTAGGTTAGCCCTAGCCTTAGTGTAAGGCTAGGGGTGCCCTAGCCTAAGCCTAGGGGTGCCCTATCTTTAGGCTAGGGGAGTCCTCGCCTTAGCCGAAGCCTAGGGGTGCCCTAGCCTAAACCTAGGGGTGCCCTAGCCTAAGCCTAGGGGTGCCCTAGCCCAAGCCTAGGGATGCCCTAGCGTTAGGCTAGAGGAGCCCTAGCCCTAGCCTAAGCCTAGGGTTGCCTAGCCTAAGCCTAGGGGTACCTAGCCGAAGCCTAGGGGTGCTCTAGCCTAAGCCTAAGGGTGCCCTAACCTAAGGCTAGGGGTGCCCTAGCCTAAGCCTAGTGATGCCCTAGCTTAAGCCTAGGGGTGCCCTAGCCTAAGCCTAAGGGTGCCCTAACCTAAGCCTAGGGATGCCCTAGCCTAAGCCTAGGAGTTCCATAGCCTGAGATTAGGGGTGACCAAGCCTAAACCTAGGGGTGCCCTAGCCTAAGCCTAGGGGTGCCCTAGCCTAAGCCTAGGGGTGCCCTAGCCTTAGGCTAGGGGAGCCCTAGCCTTAGCCTAAGCCTAGGGGTGCCCTAGCCTAAGCCTAGGAGTGCCCTAGCCTGATCCTAGGGGTGCCCTAGCCTTAGGCTCGGGAGCCCTAGCCTAAGTCTAGGGGTGCCTAGCCGAAGACTAGGGGTGCCCTAGCCTAAACATAGGGGTGCACTAGCCTAAGTCTAGGGGTGCCCTGGCCTAAGCCTAAGATTGCCCTAACCTAAGCCTAGGGGTTTCCCCAGCCTAAACCTAGGTGTGCCGTATCCTAAGCCTATGGGTGCCCTAGCCTAAGCCTAGGGGTGCCCTTGCCTAAGCCTAGGTGTGCCTGAGCCTTAGGCTAGGGGAACCCTAGCCTTAGCCTAAGCCTAGGGTTGCCCTACCCTAAGTGTAGCGGTGCCCAACCCTGAGCCTAGGGGTGTCCTAGCCTTAACCTAAGCCTAGGGGTGCCCTATACTGAGCCTAGTGGTGTCCTAGCCTAAGCCAAAGGGTGCCCTAGTCTAAGCCTAAGGGTGCCCTAGACTTAGACTAGGGGAGCCCTAGCCTTAGCCTAAGATTAGGGGTGCCCTAACCTAAGCCTAGGGGTGCCCTAGCCTAAGCCTAGGGGTGCCCTACCCTTAGGCTAGGGGAGCCCTAGCCTTAGCCTAAACCTAGGGGTGCCGTATCCAAAGGATAGGGGTGCCCTAGCCTAAGCCTAGGGGTGCCCTAGCCTTAGGCTAGGGGAGCCCTAGGTTTATCCTAAGCCTAGGGGTGCCATAGCCTAAGCCTAGGGGTGCCCTAGCCTAAGCCTCGGGTTGCCCTAGCCTAAGTGTAGGGGTGCCATACCCTGAGCCAAGGGGTGCCCTAGCCTTAGCCTAAGCCTAGGGTTGCACTAGCGTAAGCCTAGGGGTGCCCTAGCCTTAGTCTAGCGGAGCCCTAGCCTTAGCCTAAGCATAGGGGTGCCCTAGTCTTAGGCTAGGGGAGCCCTAGCCTTAGCTTACCTAGGGGTGCCCTAGCCAAAGCCTAGGGGTGCCCTAGCCTAAGCCTAGGGGTGCCCTAGCCTAAGCAAAGGGGTGACCTAGCCTAAGCCTAGGGGTGCCATAGCCTTAGGCTCGGGGAGCCCTAGCCTTAGCCTAATCCTAGGGCTGCCCTAGCCTAAGCCTAGGGGTGCCCTAGCCCAAGACTATGGGTGCCCTAGCCTTAGGCTAGGGGAGCCCTAGACTTAGCCTAAGCCTAGGGCTGCCCTAGCCTAAGCCTAGGGGTGCCCTAGCGTAAGCCTAGGGTTGCCCTAGCCTAAGCCTAGGGGTGCCCTAACCTAAGCCTATGGATGCCCTAGCCTCAGGCTAGGAGAGCGCAAGCCTTAGCCAAAGCCTAGGGGTGCCCTAGCCAAAGCCTTGGGGTGCCCTAGCCTAAGCCTAGAGGTGCCCTAGCCTTAGCCTGGCGGAGCCCTAACCTTAGCGTAAGCCTAGGGGTGCCTTAGCCTAAGCTTTGGGGTGCCCTAGCCTAAGCCTAGGGGTGCCCTAACCTATGCCTAAGGGTGCCCTAACTTAAGCCTAGGGGTGCCCTAGCCTATGCCTAAGGGTGCCCTAGCCTAAGCCTAGGAGTGCCCTAGCCTTAGGCTAGCAGATCCCTAGCGTTAGCCTAAGCCTAGGGGTGCCCTAGCTTAAGTCTAGGGGTGCCCAAGCCTAATCCTAGGGGTGCCCTAGCCTAAGCTTATGGGTGTCATAGCCTGAGTCTAGGGGTGCTCTAGCCTGAGGCTAGGGGAGCCCTGGCCGTTTCCTAAGCTTAGGGGTGCCCTAGCCTAAGCCTAGGAGTGCCCTAGCCTGAGCCTAGGGGTGCCGTAGCCTTAGGCTAGGGGAGCCCTAACCTTAGCCTAAGCCTAGGGGTGCCCTAGTCTAAGCCTAGGGGTGACCTAGCCTGAGCCTAGGGGAGCCCTAGCCTTAGCCTAAGCCTACGATTGCCCTAGCCTAATCTTAGGGGTGCCCCAGCCTGAGTCTAGGGGTGCCCTAGACTGAGGCTAGGGGAGCCGTTGCCTTATCCTAAGTCTAGGGGTGCCCTAGCCTAAGTCTAGGGGTGCCCTAGCGTTAGGCTAGGGGTTCCCTAGCCTAAGCCTCGGGGTGCTCTAACCTAAGCCTAGAGGTGCCCTAGCCTTAGTCTAGGGGAGCCCTAGCCTTAGCCTAAGCCTAGGGGTGCCCTAGCCTAAGCCTAGGGGTGCCCTAGCCTAAGCCTAGGGCTGCCCTAGCCTGAGCCTAGGGGTGCCCTAGCCTGAGCCTACGGGTGCCTTAGCATGAGGCTGGGGGAGCCCTACCCTTAGCCTAATCCTAGGGCTGCCCTAGCCTAAGCCTAGGGGTGCCCTAGTCCAAGCCTATGGGTGCCCTAGCCTTAGGCTAGGGGAGCCCTAGACTTAGCCTAAGCCTAGGGGTGCCCTAACCTAAGCCTAGGGGTGCCCTAGCGTAAGCCTAGGGCTGCCCTAGCCTAACCCTAGCGGTGCCCTAGCCTAAGCCTAGGGGTGCCCTAGCCTAAGCCTAGGGGAGCCCTAGCCTTAGTCTAGCCTAGGATTGCCCTAGCCTAAACCTAGGGGTGCCCTAGCCTAAGCTTAGCGGTGCCCTAGCCTTAGGCTAGGTTAGCCCTAGCCTTAGTGTAAGGCTAGGGGTGCCCTAGCCTAAGCCTAGGGGTGCCCTATCTTTAGGCTAGGGGAGACCTCGCCTTAGCCGAAGCCTAGGTGTGCCCTAGCCTAAACCTAGGGGTGCCCTAGCCTAAGCCTAGGGGTGCCCTAGCCCAAGCCTAGGGATGCCCTAGCGTTAGGCTAGAGGAGCCCTAGCCCTAGCCTAAGCCTAGGGTTGCCCTAGCCTAAGTCTAGGGGTACCTAGCCGAAGCCTAGGGGTGCCCTAGCCTAAACCTAGGGGTGCCCTAGCCTAAGCCTAGGGGTGCCCTAGCCTAATCCTAGGGGTGCCCTAGCCTAAGCCTAAGGGTGCCCTAACCTAAGCCTAGGGGTGCCCTAGCCTAAGCCTAGTGGTGCCCTAGCTTAAGCCTAGGGGTGCCCTAGCCTAAGCCTAAGGGTGCCCTAACCTAAGCCTAGGGATGCCCTAGCCTAAGCCTAGGAGTTCCATAGCCTGAGATTAGGGGTGACCTAGCCTAAACCTAGGGGTGCCCTAGCCTAAGCCTAGGGGTGCCCTAGCCTTAGGCTAGGGGAGCCCTAGCCTTAGCCTAAGCCTAGGGGTGCCCTAGCCTAAGCCTAGGAGTGCCCTAGCCTGATCCTAGGGGTGCCCTAGCCTAAGCCTAGGGGTGCCTTAGCCTAAGCCAAGGGGTGCCCAATCCTAAGCTTATGGGTGTCATAGCCTGAGTCTAGGGGTGCCTTAGCAAAAGCCTCGGGGTGACCTAGCCTAAGCCTAGGGGTGCCTTAGCCTTAGGCTAGGGGAGCCCTAGCCTTAGCCTAAGCCTAGGGGTGCCCTAGCATAAGCCAAGGGGTGACCTAGCCTAAGCCTAGGGGTGCTCTAGCCTTAGGCTCGGGGAGCCCTAGCCTTAGCCTATGGGTGCCCTAGCCTTAGGCTAGGAGAGCTATAGCCTTAGCCTAAGCCTAGGGGTGCCCTAGCCAAAGACTTGGGGTGCCCTAGCCAATGCCTAGGCCTGCCCTAGCCTAAGCCTAGGTGTGCCTTAGCCTAAGCCTAGGGGTGCCCTATCTTTAGGCTAGGGGAGTCCTAGCCTTAGCCTAAGCCTAGGGGTGCCCTAGCCAAAGACTTGGGGTGCCCTAGCCTAAGGCTAGGGGTGCCCTAGCCAATGCTTAGGGGTGCCCTAGCCTTAGGCTAGGGGAGCCCTAGCATTAGCCTAAGCCTAGGGGTGCCCTAGACTAATCCTACGGGTGCCCTAGCCTAAGCCTAGGAGTGCCCTAGCCTTAGGCTAGCGGATCCCTAGCTATAGTCTAAGCCTAGGGGTGCCCTAGCTTAAGTCTAGGGGTGCCCTAGCCTAAGCCTAGGGGTGCCCTAGCCTGAGCCTACGGGTGCCCTAGCCTAAGCCTAGGAGTGCCCTAGCCTTAGGCTAGCGGATCCCTAACTATAGTCTAAGCCTAGGGGTGCCCTAGCCTAAGTCTAGGGGTGCCCTAGCCTAAGCCTAGGGGTGCCCTAGCCTGAGCCTACGGGTGCCCTAGTTTTAGCCTACGGGTGCCCTAGCCTGAGGCTAGGGGAGCCC
>NW_027458780.1:2500-25888 GCF_050624435.1 Tenrec ecaudatus
AGCCCTTCCAGAGAGAGGCCCAGAAAGCAGTCAATAGAACTGATGGTCAGCCAGCGGGCACTCCCCAGTGGAGAGAAACTCTTTTTACCACTCCACGAATAATGTGGGACCCAAACTCCCAGTAAGGCCCCGAGGGCTTAGCCAGGTATCACCAGTCTCTCTTGCAGGGCCTCCGCAGGACAACTAGGAAACCTATGCATTTATCTAAGGTCAGTGAGAATTTTCAGGCGCCTACAAGCGAATGTCTGCCTGCCTGCCTGCCTGCCTGCCTTTTTAGAGTGGCTGATGGAAGCCTGCGTTCTTTGTACCCCAAAGGACCCAGAGGCCCCTGAGAACAAGAGGGAAATAAGTATTGCCTTTATTACTCAGCCTGCCTCAGACATGAAAAAGAAATGGGAAGCATTTGAAGGGAACAATCTTTGTGATTTGGTAGAAGTGTCTTATTGGGTGTATCACAACACAGATGACCCTACCACGACAGAGACAAAGAAATAGCTAAAATACTAGGAAAATTGCCATGAGACACAACAGAGACCCAGAAAAAGAGATCATGGCCCACTCACGGAGAGACTGACCTGTGGCACCGCCAAGCCCTGAGGAAGGAAGGATCCAGGTGCCTACTACAGAAGAGACAGACATTGGAAAAAACATTGCATTGAAAACTCCAGGAGAGACGGACAAACCTCCACTAGAGAGGACGGGCCTCGTCCTCGCCTAGAAAAACCCAAGTGAGAGACAATAACGCTTGAGGAAGCTGAAGGAATGTCTCAGGGCTCTGTTTCACTGGCCCCCAGGATCCCGTGCTAACTGTCCAAGTTGGGGGCCAGCCAGGAAATGTCTTGGAGGACACAGGGGCCATCTTCTCAGGTTCAAAAAAGAGAACGGACACATTGTCAAAGGAAAGATCGGAATTACTGTCAGCCTATGATTGCTTCCAAAGTACTCACACCAGAAGGTTTGCATGGAGATTGGGGGGCTTCCCAAGCCATCAAGGTAAAAAATGTCTCTCTGCCCTATGTCCCAGTTAGCCACATGGTTTTCATGGCATGGCTCCCGGTTCGGCTGTTGAGCCAGTGAAACTCTTTTAGCAGGAGTTGAAGTGGCCATCAGCGGAAGGACAAAACCTCCACAGTGGGCTTCCTGTATCAATACGAAGCCACCTATATCACCTCTTGGACATTATCATTGTCCTGGACTCTGAATCGCCACCCCAGATCTAGAATGCGCCTAACATGTCCACATGGTTTGAATCAGGTTCGGGTTAACCCCTCTTGATCACTTAGTGACATGGGACACTAGACCCTGGAATACCTTTACTTTCCAGATGAGAAAACTCACTCAAAAAGACACAGGTACTGACCAACTGGAACACAACTGGTTAACAACAAAGCCACATTCCCAACCAGTATGTGGAGCCAGAGCTCAGAGCCCCATATGCCTGTGCCCAGCTGAGCAGTCACCCTCTCCTGGACCCTCGAAAGATCTGAGCAGATCCTCCCCCCACCCATGCCCCTCTCCCACACCCAAATATGTTTTTTCATAGGATGGCACTATATCTGCAGCTCTGGGAGAGGGACATATCTGATGGAGAATACGGAGCAGACGAAGGGGGAGGAGGGGAGAATGGAGCACATCCTGGCCCACCAGGCCTTGAGGATGATGTTCCCACTCAGAGAAGACAGTCCACACAGAAGACCACATGGCCAGCCCAAGATGAGACACGACGTCCCTCAAAGACTCATAGCCCTGGAAGGGACAACACCTGAGACACAGTGGGGGAACGGATCCCGCCACACCGAGGCATAGCACTAAGGGGGTGCAGCAGAAGAGTAAGGAGGTGGAGCAACAAGGTCCCCAAGGAATGCCAAAGGAGGACTTTGGGGGCAGGACTTGGTGCCCGCACAGACTGGACTGGAAAACACTGCTAAGGGCCAACAAACTAACTACGAGCATTCCTTTTTTGAGAGTTGTGTTTTCTTTGATGGTCATTGGATTTTGGCTATTTTCTTTCTTTTGGTGCTTGCTTTTGCTCTGTCTTGTGTTTGTGCATGTTATTACCTCTACTGTATGTCTAAAAAGAGATGCTGGATGCACAATCTGCAGGAGAGAAAAAGGGGACCAACGCTTCGCGGGAGGGCCACGGGAAAGAGGGAGTTGGGGGGAAAGGGAGTGATGTCAAGAAACCCAGAGACAAGGGAACAACAAGTGGATGCAAATCCGTGGTGAGGGCGATGTAGGAATCCTGGTAGGGCGTGATCAAGGGTGAAGGAACCAAGAGGATTTACTGAAACCCAAATGAAGACTGAGCATGGCAGTGGGCACAAGAGGGAAATGAAAGGGAATAGCAGAGCGACCTAGGAAGCACGGGCCAGTTATAGAGGTCTAAAGAAAGACACGCACAGATGTAAATATATTTATCTGTGAGCATGGGGAAATACACCTATGTCCATATCTTTATAGGTGTCCTATTAAGGTAGCAGATGGCCTTTGGGCCTCCACTCAAGGACTCTCTCATTGCAAGAATACCTTGTTCTATTACATTGGCATTCTATGATGCTCACCTTCCCGACACGTTCCTTGAAGTCTAAGCGGTTGCATAAGCAAATGTGGTCAAGAAAGCTGATGGTGCCCTGCTATCAAAAGATATGGCGTCTGAGGTCTTAAAGGCCTGAAGGGTAAGCAAGCGGCCATGTAGCTCAGAAACAACAGAGCCCACATGGAATAAGCATACCAGCCTGTGCGATCACGAGGTATCAAAGGGATCAGGCATCATCAGCACAAAAAAATCTCATTGCGAATGAGCAGGGAATGCTGGGTAGAGAGCCAAAGCCCATTCGCAGTACACTGGACATTCCCTTAAGTAAAGTCTTGGGGAAGAGACAAGCCTACACAGGGTACTAGACAGCAACTGTGAAACACAACTTTCCTCTAGCTCCTCAATGCTTCCTCTCCCCTCACTATCAAGATCCCAATTATAACTTACAAATCTGACTACACCAGAGAATGTACACTGGGACAGATAGGAACTAGAAACCCAGGGAATTCAAGGTGGATGAGCCCTTTAGGACCAGTGTTATGAATGGGGATGCTGGGAGGGTGGAGGGAGGGTAGGCTGGCACCAGGGAACCGATGACAAGGATCTACATAAAACCTCAAAAGAAAAGGGGGTGAAGGGGGACATCAGACAGTGCAAGATATGACAAAATAATAATTAGTAAATAATGAAGGATTGATGAGGAGGGGTAGTGAGAATGGGGGCGGGGGGAATGGGGAGTTGAGGCCAGGGGCTTGGGTGTAGAGAAGATATTTTGAGAATAATGAGGGCAATGAATGTACAAATGTGCCTTATATCAGTGATGTTTGCACGTATTGTGGTTATTGTTGTATGAGCCCCTATAAAAGGAGAGAAAAAAAAAGACCCTGGCAGAGGGCTGATGCTAGGATGATCTCAGGCTGGATTAGACCAGCAAAAGCAGGTGCTGCAGTCGCCTCACCCTGTGTCTATTCCTGTGTGGGGCATGAAGCTTAGGGTCCACAGCCCCGGCAGCTGGACAGTGAGAGAGGCGGGGCTCTGAGGTCATTCCACAGGGGGAATGGCCCTCCGGTTCCTGCAGGGCCCACCCTCTTGTGTAGTCCTGCTGTCTGGGGCACCTCTTTCACGGAGCCCACACCAGGGGAGCTCTTCAACTCATGCGGGATTGGCAGGAAGCCTCTGCTCATGCACACACACCACCACCTAGCTGGAGGACCTCGGTGAACAAAGCCTGAGGCAGACAACAAGCCCACTAACTGATCCTGTGAGAGATATAATCAGGATTCAGAAACCGGCAACTGGGAGCAAGGGGCAGCATACCTGGGTCCCAGCCCCTCCCACTGCCCTCTGCAAGGGGTGACATTCCAAAGCACAGTGTTTTCCAAAAGCCCTGTCAGGACTTTGGAATGGGCAGCTCATTTGTGGACATGGATACTATGTGATCCAGACATACTACCTCCTCTGATCCTGTCAGCCGAGACTAAAAACCCTTCCAAGCAGAAAGCCATGCATCTGAACAGTATCCACCAGCCACTCACGTCCACTCCTGCTGCCTCCAAAGAGCTTTCCTGGGTTGGTCAGATCTCTCTGGGGACAGATATCCCTCGGTCCTTGGTTCTGCGTGAGAAAGAATTCACGCCAAAGCCTGGTTTGTGATCCAAGTGAGGTTTAGGAGAGTTAGGGAGGTGTGGTGGGCAACCCTGGTCGATCCTAGTGGCTGAATTGAATATACTTGGCCTAGGTGGGTCGATATAGGTGCAGCGCCCACCCAGGTGGACCTGCCCTTCCTGGCGGGAAACCTGGACCTCTGAGCACGCACAGTGTGCCACTCCTTCCTGGGCCATTAACTGGGCCATCTGAGCATGTGTAATGGACACCCCAGTCCCTATGCTAGCTACCTAACATTTCCACCCTGAAGAGATGTGGACCCAAATCTTTGGGGTACTGGGCGACGACATCTCTAGCTACTTCCTGCTGGCAAAAGGGGCGAAGTGGGGCTTTCGGTCCACACCCTTCCTGCTCTGCTGGGAGGGGTTGTCCATTCAGCGCTAGGATGGATAAGGTTGAAGTGGTCCAGAGGATGGTGGTCCTGGAGCTGGCACACTTGGATTAGGGGCTTTGGTAACTTGAGAACTTCTGGAAAAACCAACAAACGCACAAAATGGTGAACAGTTTAACTGAGACAAGGCTAGGACTGTGAGGTGGGAGTGCCCTTGAAAGTAGGTGAGTATCACAGGAAGTAAGTAAAAATCTTAGGATTATCAGGCATGTGTTTTTGCTCATTCTAAGTACCGGCACGGGGGTAAAAGCATTCACAATTTCCCCTAGGGGGGGCCAGGGTTTGGCCACTACTGGGTGCAGTGGGATCACCGCTTCACTTATGATCCTAAGGCATTGGCCCCTCTGATAAGAACTATCCTTCTTTTTAAAACTATAACGCCTCACTTTTAAATTTTTGGGCAAGAAAAATTTCGTTTTGATTCATTACTTTCATAGTTATCAATATATATACATTTATATTCATTTCATTAAATGTTAGGGAAAGGTCATGCCTGGCGTAATAGGGTTAAATTGTAATATTGGGATGCTACAGGTGGATTCAACAGGGATCAAAAGTAGAGTAACTGCCTGTGTCGCTTTTAATTTTCTCGGGTTCCATTTGAGTAAAAGGCTTGTAAGTTACCCGGGGACCAAATGCCCCTGATGCCTCTACTAGGGGTAGAATGTTCAGGGAGGGTTCAGGGGTGGGACAATAGTGACCTGAAGTCCAGGATCCCTTAGGGCAGGGGTCCTCAAATTGTTTACACAGGGGGCCAGTTCATTGTCTCTCCGACCGTTGGAGGGCCAGACTATGGTTTTCAAAAAACCATGGACAAATTCCTATGCACACTGCACGAGTCTGCTGCTAAACAGGACAGGCAGTGGCAGCAAAAACACCCCGAGGGTGGGATAAATGGCATCGCGCCACATGTGCCCCATGGACCACAGTTTGAGGACGCCAGCCTTAGGGGTTCCTGGGTGCACTGGGGATGAAGGTCTCCTACTGCTCCTCGAGAGGAGAAATGCTCTAAGTTCTGGCATCTCCGCCCACTTTCCCGGCACTCTACCGAACTGTTCCCAGTGAATCACGTTTGGAAGGGCAAGCATACCCTTCTCTGCCCACCATTCTCCTTTCTCAAAACGATACTGTGGCCAAATAGAGTTGCAAAGTGAATCTATCAGCTTTTGTTTGCCCAGCCTCTCTGTATCAACTCTATCCCAATTGGACACGATTCATGCAAGGGGGCAATTCCTGAGCATCAAGCTGCTAAGTCCCATCTAGAAAGCACAAAACAAGGAGGCGATTGACAGCTTGCTGCCTCCAGGTCAATAACCCCCACTTGAGAGCACACCCCTGGGTTGCCCTGAATCTCATGCCTCAGCCCGAGGGAAGGGGTCAAGGACTAGTCGCCGAGGGCGACCTTTAGGTCCAACCATTTTTCTGGACAACAGGCTAGGAGGACCACTGCTTGGGATGGCCCCAAGGCCCTCCAAGACGCCTGCTGGCGGGGCTGATGCTCAAATCTCTCAAGGGAAGGGACACGTGGCAGCTCAGGGAACCTTAAGGGAAATTGGAATTTCTGGCTGGAATATCATGGCAGAGGAGCTGTGTATTAAGTAAGAGCTGTCCCCAAAAGTGCCTGAAGCAGCATCGCTGAAAGCCTAAATAACAGTGACTCCGCCTAGGCTTTCGAACGCCATTGGCCTAAGCCTGGGCCACGGAAAAGCAGCCTGTAAGAAGGAACAAACCAAATCTGGAAGAACACTAGCCCTATAACGCCTCAAGTTTTAAATTTTGGAAATATTTTTTTTGGTTTTTATTATTTACTTTCATAGTTATCAATATATATGACATTCAAAATATATTTTAAAAGCATAAAATTTTCAGTGTTTTTGAAATGTGACCAAATTGTCACATTTATAACTTGGGTACCAGATACATTTTCATTAAGAATTATGACAATTTTGTGCTTGGCATTATAGAGCTAGAGCAGCTTGTTTGAAAAACCAGGACAAAGGCAAAGGGAATGGAGGGGAAAAGGGAAACTTTGGGCTCCCGGAACCAACAGGGCTAACTCCCAGGCCTCTTCACCCAGCTCCCTAGGCAGCGCCCTTCCACATGTGGACTGGTGGGTGCCATCTTGGCCATGGTCACAGATCCTGTTACCTCTCGGCTACAATGGCGACTGTGTAGGATCTCTGGGAAAAGCTGAAACAGCTTTGACAAGAGTGAAGCCATTTGGGGCTGACAGAAGCCACCATGAAAAGAAAATAAAGTAGCTAGGAAGTGTAAATGAACTAGCTGATATTGGGGAGGTAGGCTGTGCAGACGTCGCCCAAGGGAATGTCATGAAGGAAATGGGTGTTCAGAAGGCTTGTGAGAACGACCAGAGCAGTTTTGGTTCAACTAAGAATGGCTAACCCTAATACCCCGCTTCTCACTCGCCTAGTCCTGAGGAAGTATCCATGTACCTACTATACAAAACAGTGACATTGGAAAAATCAGTGCCTTGAAAAGCCCAGGAGAGGCGGACGAGCCACCACTAGAGAGAACGGGCCTAGTCCTCGCCTAGAAAAATCGAAGCTACAGACAATAATGCTCGAGGCTGAATAAAGGTGTCCAGGCTCTGTTTCACTTGACCCCAAAGAGCCCATGCTCACTCTCCATGTAGGGAGCCAGCCAGTAAATTTCTAGGTGGACAAAGGGGTCACCTTCTTGGTTTCAGAAAAGACTACAGGTGCCTTGTCAAAAGGAAAGGCTTTCATTACAGGGGCCCCAGGGCAGACCCAAGCACACCCATGGACAACGGCCAGAATAACAGATTTAGCACAAGAGACAGTTACACGCTCACCCTGGTAATGCCTCAATGCCCCTTTCCCCTAATTGATCGTGACTTATTATGAAAAATGGCAGCCATAATTACTTTCTCATCTGCTACAACCACCTTAACCCTTGAACTTGAAAAGCCAAAAGTTTTCCTCACCACTCCAATGTCAGAGTGATATGTGTTTTATCAAGGAGCAGAAGAGACCTCCTCAAAGGAACTTCTTGATAAATCACTAAAAGATATTCCTTTTGTTTGGGCAGAGAACAACCTGCCAGATCTTTCTGAACTTCAGGTGCCTGGGGTCGTACAACTTCTGAGCTCAGCTACACTGGTGTGTCAAGCTAACCCTACTCCCTGGATAGCAAAAGTGGGTATTTCTGTTCCCATTTGCAGACTAAAGAGGACAGGCATTTGGGTCCTCTGCAAGTCCGCATGGAATGTTCCCTTGCTGCCAATGCAGAAGCCGGGAACTGAGGACTTCCAACCGGTGCAGGATCTCAGAGAGGCAAATGAGAGGATAGAAACTGGCTACCCCACGTGCCAAACCCCGAGACCCTCCTGAGTACTATCCCGTCAAACTGAATTTGTTATACTGTTTTGGACTTAAAGGATGCTTTGTTCTCCATACCCATGTCCCCTGCACATCAACCCAGTGAAGACTTACAGGGACACAAACAGGAACACCCCCAAACCACCTTGCTCCAGTATGCAGATGAACTTCTCCTGGCCTCCGAAACCCTGGAGGAATGCCAACGGGCTACCAAGGACCTGATAACAGTCCTTGGCCCATTGGGGTACAGGGTATCTGCAAGAAAGGCTCAACTGTGTGTCCATAAAGCTGTATACCTAGGCTACCAACTGGAGGAGGGAAAACGGACCTTGTCCCCCAGCCGCATTGAGGTGATCCTCAAAATCCAGTCCCTGAGACTAAGAGGCAGTTGCAAGAGTTTCTAGGAGCTGTGGGGTACTGTCCTTTGTGGAATTTGGGATTTGCAAAAACAACGAAACCCCTATATGCAAGTACTGGGGAAAGGAAAAAGAACTTAAATGGACTGAAGTAGAACAACAAGCG
The DNA here is from genome assembly GCF_050624435.1 of Tenrec ecaudatus. Lineage (NCBI taxonomy): Eukaryota > Metazoa > Chordata > Mammalia > Afrosoricida > Tenrecidae > Tenrec > Tenrec ecaudatus. The sequence continues at coordinate 10,974 of NW_027458780.1, forward strand.
TTTGAATCCTTTAAAAAGTCGCTCATATGGGCAACCTCTCTTGCCCTACTAGACATAGTAAAGCCCTTCCAATTGTCTATGTGAGGCCAGAGGCACAGCTAAAGAAGTGCTAACTGAGAACTTGCGGCCATGGAAGAGACCTGTGGCCTATCTTTCAAAGAAACTGGACTCTGTAGCTGCAGGATGGCTGAGCTGCATGCGAGCTGAGGCTGCCACGGCCATCCTAGTCATAGAAGCTAGGAAGCTTACACTGGGACAGGATATTGCTGTGGTAGGGGGACCTATGGTTGAACCACTCCTAACCAGTCCCCCGGACCGGTGGATCTCGAATGCCAGGACTATACCACAAATCCCCAAGGTAGTGGCTGTGACCATGCCATCCCCAGTGTTACAGCCACAACCTACATACTCAGAAAATGATCTAAAGATAAGCCAAGAGCTGGCCTGCCAAAAAGACTGGGAGCATCCAGGGGGGCTGGTCCATCCTGATGGAAGAAGATTCATGACAGAAGCTCTGGGAGAGATCTGATTCAAGGACTACATGAAGGTATGCATTTGGGATCCTCTCTAAACTGTCTCAGTTGCTTCTCAGGCACTTTTACATACCCAGGCTTGGACACTGGGTGGCAGATGTCATCTACCGTTGATTGCACTGTGCTCGGGTAAACAACCCCAGAAAGAAAAGGAGCAACCCCAACCACGAGCTCGAGGTAGTAGTCCAGGAGAATTCTGGGAGGTGGACTTTATGGATATCAAACTTAGAAAGTATGGCTACCAATATTTGCTGGTGTTCGTAGACACCTGTTCTGGATGGGTGGAAGCCTTCCCAACAAAGAAGGAAACTGCTGCCACTGTGTGTAAATTATTAGTAACTAAAATTGTCCCTAGATTTGGCCTTCCCACCACCTTGGGGTCCAACAATGGCCCAACATTTATTGCTCAAATTACTAAAGTCTTAGCAATGCTTCTAAATATTAACTGGAAGCTCTTCAGGGCAAGTAGAAAAAATAAACAGAACCCTAAAGGAATTGTTCGTTAAGTTGCATTTAGGACCTGGCGAGAACTGGGTTGATCCTTACTTTACCGTTTGCCCTACTTCAAGTCCGATGCGCTCCCTATGTGAATAGCATGACCCCATTTGAATTTATGTTTGGCAGACCTTCCCCAAATCCTCCCAAGATTGAAAGAAGTAGAAATAATGGAAGTCACTAATCGTTCCCTCATCGAGTGCCTGCAGGCTGTGCAACAGGTGAGAGACAAATCATCTGCTCTGACACCTTCATTTTGGGCCTAACCAAGGGAAAGGGAACAGGCAGCCAACAACGTGCAACCAGGAAACTGGACATGGGTAAAGAAGCACCAACCTGACACCTTAGAACCTAGGTGGACTGGCCCATACCAAGTGATACTTACAACACCAACTGCAGTTAAAATAGTGGGGAGGGGGCCGTGGATTCATCAGTCATAATTTAAAAAAAAAAAAGCCCTCCCTGAGCATATCCTGAAAAGATGGACACCGAGAAAGACGGAAAATCCCTCAAAATTAAGGCTTTACAGAACTTAATTGTTTTTCTCCGAGTATTTATGACAGCACCCACTGTTTCCCCCAAGCACAAACACATCTGTGGACTGCCATTCTAACCTCCAGTAGACTCAGGTTTACACAGGCACCTCAGGACAGCTGCTGGAGAGAAAGTCGCTCAGTGGGCTACGGGATCCTGCCTTTGGGATGATGTTCCCACTCAGAGAAGACAGTCCACACAGAAGACCACATGGCCAGCCCAAGATGAGACACGACGTCCCTCAAAGACCCATAGCCCTAGAAGGGACAACACTGGAGACACAGTGCGGGAACGGATCCCGCCACACCGAGGCATAGCACTAAGGGGGTGCAGCAGAAGAGTAAGGAGGTGGAGCAACAAGGTCACCAGGGAATGCTAAAGGAGGACTTTGGGGGCAGGACTTGGTGCCCGCACAGACTGCACTGGAAAACACTGCTAAGGGCCAACAAACAGTCCGTGAACTAACTACGAGCTTTCCTTTCTTGAGGAGTTGTGTTTTCTTTGATGGTCATTGGATTTTGGCTATTTTCTTTCTTTTGGTGCTTGCTTTCGCTCTGTCTTGTGTTTGTGCATGTTATTACCTCTACTGTATGTCTAAAATGAGATGCAGGATGCACAATCTGCCGGAGAGAAAAAGGGGACCAACGCTTCGCGGGAGGGCCACGGGAAAGAGGGAGTTGGGGGGAAAGGGAGTGATGTCAAGAAACCCAGAGACAAGGGAACAACAAGTGGATGCAAATCCGTGGTGAGGGCGATGTAGGAATCCTGGTAGGGCGTGATCAAGGGTGAAGGAACCAAGAGGATTTACTGAAACCCAAATGAAGACTGAGCATGGCAGTGGGCACAAGAGGGAAATGAAAGGGAATAGCAGAGCGACCTAGGAAGCACGGGCCAGTTATACAGGTCTAAAGAAAGGCACGCACAGATGTAAATATATTTATCTGTGAGCATGGGGAAATACACCTATGTCCATATCTTTATAGGTTTCCTATTAAGGTAGCAGATGGCCTTTGGGCCTCCACTCAAGGACTCTCTCATTGCAAGAATACCTTGTTCTATTACATTGGCATTCTATGATGCTAACCTTCCCGACACGTTCCCTGATGTGTAAGCGGTTGCATAAGCAAATGTGGTCAAGAAAGCTGATGGTGCCCTGCTATCAAAAGATATGGCGTCTGAGGTCTTAAAGGCCTGAAGGGTAAGCAAGCGGCCATGTAGCTCAGAAACAACAGAGCCCACATGGAATAAGCATACAAGCCTGTGCTATCACGAGGTATCAAAGGGATCAGGCATCATCAGCACAAAAAAATCTCATTGCGAATGAGCAGGGAATGCTGGGTACAGAGCCAAAGCCCATTTGCAGTACACTGGACATTCCCTTAAGTAAGGTCTTGGGGAAGAGACATGCCTACACAGGGTACTAGACAGCAACGGTGAAACACAACTTTCCTCTAGCTCCTCAATGCTTCCTCTCCCCTCACTATCAAGATCCCAATTATAACTTACAAATCTGACTAGACCAGAGAATGTACACTGGGACACATAGGAAATAGACACACAGGGAATTCAAGGTGGATGAGCCCTTTAGGACCAGTGTTATGAATGGGGATGCTGGGAGGGTGGAGGGAGGGTAGGTTTGCACCGGGGAACCGATGACATGGATCTACATAAAACCTCAAAAGAAAAGGGGGTGAAGGGGGACATCAGACAGTGCAAGATATGACAAAATCATAATTAGTAAATGATGAAGAATTGATGAGGAGGGGTAGTGAGAATGGGGGCGAGGGGAATGAGGAGCTGAGGCCAGGGGCTTGGGTGGAGAGAAGATATTTTGAGAATAATGAGGGCAATGAATGTACAAATGTGCCTTATATCAGTGATGTTTGCACGTATTGTGGTTATTGTTGTATGAGCCCCTATAAAAGGAGAGAAAAAAAAGACCCTGGCAGAGGGTTGATGCTAGGATGATCTCAGGCTGGATTAGACCAGCAAAAGCAGGTGCTGCAGTCGCCTCACCCTGTGTCTATTCCTGTGTGGGGCATGAAGCTTAGGGTCCACAGCCCCGGCAGCTGGACAGTGAGAGAGGCGGGGCTCTGAGGTCATTCCACAGGGGGAATGGCCCTCCGGTTCCTGCAGGGCCCACCCTCTTGTGTAGTCCTGCTGTCTGGGGCACCTCTTTCACGGAGCCCACACCAGGGCAGCTCTTCAACTCATGCGGGATTGGCAGGAAGCCTCTGCTCATGCACACACACCACCACCTAGCTGGAGGACCTCGGTGAACAAACCTTGAGGCAGACAACAAGCCCACTAACTGATCCTGTGAGAGATATAATCAGGATCCAGAAACCGGCAACTGGGAGCAAGGGGCAGCATACCTGGGTCCCAGCCCCTCCCACTGCCCTCTGCAAGGAGTGACATTCCAAAGCACAGTGTTTTCCAAAGGCACTGTCAGGACTTTGGAATGGGCAGCTCATTTGTGGACATGGATACTATGTGATCCAGACATACTACCTCCTCTGATCCTGTCAGCCAAGACTAAAAACCCTTCCAAGCAGAAAGCCATGCATCTGAACAGTATCCACCAGCCACTCACGTCCACTCCTGCTGCCTCCAAAGAGCTTCCCTGGGTTGGTCAGATCTCTCTGGGGACAGATATCCCTCGGTCCTTGGTTCTGCGTGAGAAAGAATTCATGCCAAAGCCTGGTTTGTGATCCAAGGGAGGTTTAGGAGAGTTAGGGAGGTGTGGTGGGCAACCCTGGTCGATCCTAGTGGCTGAATTGAATATACTTGGCCTAGGTGGGTCGATGCAGGTGCAGCGCCCACCCAGGTGGACCTGCCCTTCCTTGCCGGAAACCTGGACCTCTGAGCACGCACAGTGTGCCACTCCTTCCTGGGCCATTAACTGGGCCATCTGAGCATGTGTAATGGACACCCCAGTCCCTATGCTAGCTACCTAACATTTCCATCCTGAAGAGATGTGGACCCAAATCTTTGGGGTACTGGGCGACGACATCTCTAGCTACTTCCTGCTGGCAAAAGGGGCGAAGTGGGGCTTTGGGTCCACACCCTTCCTGCTCTGCTGGGAGGGGTTGTCCATTCAGCGCTAGATTGGATAAGGTTGAGGTGGTCCAGGAGATGGTGGTCCTGGAGCTGGCACACTTGGATTAGGGGCTTTGGTAACTTGAGAACTTCTGGAAAAACCAACAAATGCACAAAAGGGTGAACAGTTTAACTGAGACAAGGCTAGGATTGTGAGGTGGGAGTCCCTTGAAAGTAGGTGAGTATCACAGGAAGTAAGTAAAAAGTCTTAGGATTATCAGGCGTGTGTGTTTGTTCATTCTAAGTACCGGCACAGTGGTAAAAGCATTCACAATTTCCCCTAGCGGGGTCCAGGGTTTGGGCACTACTGGGTGCAGTGGGATCACCGCTTCACTTATGATCCTAAGGCATTGGCCCCTCTGATAAGAACCATCCTTCTTTTTAACCCTATAACGCCTCACTTTTAAATTTTGGGGCAAAAAAAATTTCGTTTTGATTCATTACTTTCATAGTTATCAATATATATACATTTATATTCATTTGATTAAATGTTAGGGAAAGGTCATGCTCGGTGTTATAGGGTTAAATTGTAATATTGGGATGCTACAGGCGGATTCAACAGGGATCAAAAGTAGAGTAACTGCCTGTGTCATTTTTAATTTTCTCGGGTTCCATTTGAGTAAAAGGCTTGTAAGTTACCCGGGGACCAAATGCCCCTGGTGCCTCTACTAGGGGTAGAATGTTCAGGGAGGGTTCAGGGGTGGGACAATAGTGACCTGAAGTCCAGGATCCCTTAGGGCAGGAGTCCTCAAATTGTTTACACAGGGGGCCAGTTCATTGTCTCTCCGACCGTTGGAGGGCCAGACTATGGTTTACAAAAAACCTATGGACAAATTCCTATGCACACTGCACGAGTCGGCTGCTAAGCAGGACAGGCAGTGGCAGCAAAAACACCCCGAGGGTGGGATAAATGGCATCGCGCCACATGTGCCCCATGGACCACAGTTTGAGGACGCCAGCCTTAGGGGTTCCTGGGTGCACTGGGGATGAAGGTCTCCTACTGCTCCTCGAGAGGAGAAATGCTCTAAGTTCTGGCATCTCCGCCCACTTTCCTGGCACTCTACCGAACTGTTCCCAGTGAATCACGGTTGGAAGGGAAAGCGTACCCTTCTCTGCCCACCATTCTCCTTTCTCAAAACGATACTGTGGCCAAATAGAGTTGCAAAGTGAATCTATCAGCTTTTGTTTGCCCAGCCTTTCTGTATCAACTCTATCCCAATTGGACACGATTCATGCAAGGGGGCAATTCCTGAGCATCAAGCTGCTAAGTCCCATCTAGAAAGCACAAAACAAGGAGGCGATTGACAGCTTGCTGCCTCCAGGTCAATAACCCCCACTTGAGAGCACACCCCTGGGTTGCCCTGAATCTCATGCCTCAGCCCGAGGGAAGGGGTCAAGGACTAGTCGCCGAAGGCGACCTTTAGGTCCAACCATTTTTCTGGACAACAGGCTAGGAGGACCACTGCTTGGGATGGCCCCAAGGCCCTCCAAGACGCCTGCTGGCGGGGCTGATGCTCAAATCTCTCAAGGGAAGGGACACGTGGCAGCTCAGGGAACCTTAAAGGAAATTGGAATTTCTGGCTGGAACATCATGTCAGAGGAGATGTGTATTAAGTAAGAGCTGTCCCCAAAAGTGCATGAAGCAGCATGGCTGAAAGCCTAAATAACAGTGACTCCGCCTAGGCTTCCGAACGCCATTGGCCTAAGCCTGGGCCACGGAAAAGCAGCCTGTAAGAAGGAACAAACCAAATCTGGAAGAACACTAGCCCTATAACTCCTCAAGTTTTAAATTTTGGAAATATTTTTTTTGGTTTTTATTATTTACTTTCATAGTTATCAATATATATGACATTCAAAATATATTTTAAAAGCATAAAATTTTCAGTGTTTTTGAAATGTGACCAAATTGTCACATTTATAATTTGGGTACCAGATACGTTTTCATTAAGAATTATGACAATTTTGTGCTTGGCGTTATAGGGCTAGAGCAGCTTGTTTGAAAAACCAGGAGAAAGGCAAAGGGAATGGAGGGGAAAAGGGAAACTTTGGGCTCCCGGGACCAGGCAGGGCTAACTCCCAGGCCTCTTCACCCAGCTCCCTAGGCAGCGCCCTTCCACATGTGGACTGGTGGGTGCCATCTTGGCCATGGTCACAGATCTTGTTACCTCTCGGCTACAATGGCGACTGTGTAGGATCTCTGGGAAAAGCTGAAACAGCTTTGACAAGAGTGAAGCCATTTGGGGCTGACAGAAGCCACCATGAAAAGAAAATAAAGTAGCTAGGAAGTGTAAATGAACTAGCTGATATTGGGGAGGTAGGCTGTGCAGACGTCGCCCAAGGGAATGTCATGAAGGAAATGGGTGTTCAGAAGGCTTGCGAGAATGACCAGAGCAGTTTTGGTTCAACTAAGAATGGCTAACCCTAATACCCCGCTTCTCACTCGCCTAGTCCTGAGGAAGTATCCATGTACCTACTATACAAAACAGTGACATTGGAAAAATCAGTGCCTTGAAAAGCCCAGGAGAGGCGGACGAGCCACCACTAGAGAGAACGGGCCTAGTCCTCGCCTAGAAAAATCGAAGCTACAGACAATAATGCTCGAAGCTGAATAAAGGTGTCCAGGCTCTGTTTCACTTGACCCCAAAGAGCCCATGCTCACTCTCCATGTAGGGAGCCAGCCAGTAAATTTCTAGGTGGACAAAGGGGTCACCTTCTTGGTTTCAGAAAAGACTACAGGTGCCTTGTCAAAAGGAAAGGCTTTCATTACAGGGGCCCCAGGGCAGACCCAAGCACACCCATGGACAACGGCCAGAATAACAGATTTAGCACAAGAGACAGTTGCACGCTCACCCTGGTAATGCCTCAATGCCCCTTTCCCCTAATTGATCGTGACTTATTATGAAAAATGGCAGCCATAATTACTTTCTCATCTGCTACAACCACCTTAACCCTTGAACTTGAAAAGCCAAAAGTTTTCCTCACCACTCCAATGTCAGAGTGATATGTGTTTTATCAAGGAGCAGAAGAGACCTCCTCAAAGGAACTTCTTGATAAATCACTAAAAGATATTCCTTTTGTTTGGGCAGAGAACAACCTGCCAGACCTTTCTGAACTTCAGGTGCCTGGGGTCGTACAACTTCTGAGCTCAGCTACACTGGTGTGTCAAGCTAACCCTACTCCCTGGATAGCAAAAGTGGGTATTTCTGTTCCCATTTGCAGACTAAAGAGGACAGGCATTTGGGTCCTCTGCAAGTCCACATGGAATGCTCCCCTGCTGCCCATGCAGAAGCCAAGAACTGAGGACTTCCAACCGGTGCAGGATCTCAGAGAGGCAAATGAGAGGATAGAAACTGGCCACCCCACGTGCCAAACCCTGAGATCCTCCTGAGTACTATCCCATCAAACTGAATTTGTTATACTGTTTTGGACTTAAAGATGCATTGTTCTCCATACCCGTGTCCCCTGCACATCAACCCAGTGAAGACTTACAGGGACACAAGGAGGAACACCCCCAAACCACCTTGCTCCAGTATGCAGATGACCTCCTCCTGGCCTCCAAAACCCTGGAGGAATGCCAACGGGCTACCAAGGACCTGATAATAGTCCTTGGCCCATTGGGGTACAGGGTATCTGCAAGAAAGGCTCAACTGTGTGTCCATAAAGCTGTATACCTAGGCTACCAACTGGAGGAGGGAAAACAGACCTTGTCCCCCAGCCGCACTGAGGCGATCCTCAAAATCCCAGTCCCTGAGACGAAGAAGCAGTTGCAAGAGTTTCTAGGAACTGTGGGGTACTGTCCATTGTGGAATTTGGGATTTGCAAAAACAACGAAACCCCTATATGCAAGTACTGGGGAAAGGAAAAAGAACTTAAATGGACTGAAGTAGAACAACAAGCGTTTGAATCCTTTAAAAAGTCGCTCATATGGGCAACCTCCCTTGCCCTACTAGACATAGTAAAGCCCTTCCAATTGTCTATGTGAGGCCAGAGGCACAGCAAAAGAAGTGCTAACTGAGAACTTGCGGCCATGGAAGAGACCTGTGACCTATCTTTCAAAGAAACTGGACTCTGTAGCTGCAGGATGGCTGAGCTGCATGCGAGTTGTGGCTGCCACGGCCATCCTAGTCATAGAAGCTAGGAAGCTTACACTGGGACAGGATATTGCTGTGGTAGGGGGACCTATGGTTGAACCACTCCTAACCAGTCCCCCGGACCGGTGGATCTCGAATGCCAGGACTATACCACAAATCCCCAAGGTAGTGGCTGTGACCATGCCATCCCCAGTGTTACAGCCACAACCTACATACTCAGAAAATGATCTAAAGATAAGCCAAGAGCTGGCCTGCCAAAAAGGCTGGGAGCATCCAGGGTGGCTGCTCCATCCTGATGGAAGAAGATTCATGCCAGAAGCTCTGGGAGAGATCTGACTCAAGGACTACATGAAGGTATGCATTTGGGATCCTCTCTAAACTGTCTCAGTTGCTTCTCAGGCACTTTTACATACCCAGGCTTGGACACTGGGTGGCAGATGTCACCCACCGTTGATTGCACTGTGCTCGGGTAAACAACCCCAGAAAGAAAAGGAGCAACCCCAACCACGAGCTTGAGGTAGTAGTCCAGGAGAATTCTGGGAGGTGGACTTTATGGATATCAAATTTAGAAAGTATGACTACCGATATTTGCTGGTGTTCGTAGACACCTGTTCTGGATGGGTGGAAGCCTTCCCAACCAAGAAGGAAACTGCTGCCACTGTGTGTAAATTATTAGTAACTAAAATTGTCCCTAGATTTGGCCTTCCCACCACCTTGGGGTCCAACAATGGCCCAACATTTATTGCTCAAATTACTAAAGTCTTAGCAATGCTTCTAAATATTAACTGGAAGCTCTTCAGGGCAAGTAGAAAAAAATAAACAGAACCCTAAAGGAATTGTTCGTTAAGTTGCATTTAGGACCTGGCGAGAACTGGGTTGATCCTTACTTTACCTTTTGCCCTACTTCAAGTCTGATGCGCTCCCTATGTGAATAGCATGTCCCCATTTGAATTTATGTTTGGCAGACCTTCCCCAAATCCTCCCAAGATTGAAGGAAGTAGAAATAATGGAAGTCACTAATCATTCCCTCATCGAGTGCCTGCAGGCTGTGCAACAGGTGAGAGACAAATCATCTGCTCTGACACCTTCATTTTGGGCCTAACCAAGGGAAGGGAAAGGGAACAGGCAGCCAACAACGTGCAACCAGGAAACTGGACATGGGTAAAGAAGCACCAACCTGACACCTTAGAACCTAGGTGGACTGGCCCATACCAAGTGATACTTACACCAACTGCAGTTAAAATAGTGGGGAGGGGGCCGTGGATTCCTCAGTCATAAGTAAAAAAAAAAGCCCTCCCTGAGCATATCCTGGAAAGATGGACACCCAGAAAGACGGAAAATCCCTCAAAATTAAGGCTTTACAGAACTTAATTGTTTTTCTCTGAGTATTGCTGACAATACCCAGTGTTTCCCCCAAGCACAAACACATCTGTGGACTGCTATTCTAACCTCCAGCAGTGAATATGTAACCTCTTATACTGGGTATGACCCCCTGTTTTCATTTTGATTTGTTTGATTTGCTAGGAAAGAATTGGCATTCTGGATCCTTTAAAGGTAAAGGGCACAATGGGACCTATACTCGAATCCCATCCTATTGGTGCGGAATACCCTCTATAGAAAGAAGGCTCCAAACAAACCATGTCTATATATGCCCGGCTCATGGACTCCCTAACTGCCAAGGGGAGGGACATTACCATTGCGCAGCTTGGGGTTGTGAAACCATCATTTTCAGGGTGGAAACTTGTTAAAGATGACCCTATTATTTTTACAAGAATGAGACTCAAGTCGGAAGGGTTTGATCCCACTACGTGTATGGTTTCCAAATATAACCCAATAAGAATTGGATTCAAGCGTTATTGGGTTCACCGGGAAAACATGGGGAATTCAACATTATGTAAATGATAGAGATCCCGGGAAACCTTTTCTATCCAGCAAAGTAAAATATGGCAACCTGCCATCCGTACAAAGGCCCAAACCTCGGGATAAATCCTGAAGAGCCACAGCTGGTGTCATTAAGATTCCTTTGCCGCACCCTCCAGACTCTCCAGTAACTTTCCCGTTCACTGCCAGCCCAACTCACAGGGCCCTTCTCATTCAGGAGCCACCTCAAGGTTCTGTGTTTGATTCTCGGGATGCTGTATTCCAATTTATGAACTCAAATCCTCACCTCACAGCTGATTGTTGGCTTTGTCTGAACGCTGCTTCCCCTTACTATGTAGGCACAGGTACAAATAGCACTATTGGTACAGAGTGTAATCCAATTAGAAATGTTAGTAAAAAGGATTACACGAAGCAGCAGTCTATAGGTGATGTTAGTATGGACTCAAGTCTAAGCTCACTTTAAAAGATTTGCAAGGGCAAGACTGTGTTTTTATTCATCTAAGTATCCCTTTAATATATCAAGATATCGAGATTTTTGCCTTCAAGCTGTTCCCATTGAACCAAATGTTGATCCTAATTTGTTATCTGCTCCAATGAGTACTTGCTTTACTTGTTCCACAGGATGAACACCCTGTCTCTTTTCCCCGTGTATTTGTGTGTTACTCCTCAAGTGTACCTGTGTTCTGGTGAAGGAGGTGTAGGGATAACTTTGGAATTTCCGGATGAGTTCAAAGAGCCCCAGTATTGGTCCCACTGGTAACAGGGCTTGGGATTATGGGATTAGCTGCAGTCGGGTCAGTTGCTTTAATACAAGGAAACTTAAACTATCAGACTCTTAGTCAGCAAATTGCTTTAGATCTACAGGGATTAAAAAAAACCTGTCTCCCATTTAGAAAGATCCCTAGACTCCCTTGTAGCAGTTGTGTTGTAAACCCGCCGAGGGCTTGACTTGCTCTTTTGGAAACAAGGAATGCTGTGCACAGCATTGGGAGAAACTAATTCTATGCAAAGCATTCGGGAATCAATAAAGATAGATGAGCCCTGGTTAGGAAAGGATTAGAACAAAGAGTCAAGAAAAGAAATGGAGGAACCAATTGGTTTGAAAAGCTACTTAATTGGTCAGCCTGGATAACTACCCTATGAACGGCCCTAGCCGGCCCCTAATCCTCCTCCTGCTAAGCCTCACATTTGGCCCAGTAATAACCAATAAGCTAGTGGCATTCCTTACACAGAAAGTACAAGCCACAAAACTCTTAGTGCTGAGCCCACCATACACTGGGCTGGCTACCGAAGATTCAATGATTTGAACTTGGCTAAGAACAGGAGAGTATATAGCAGCTCTGGGCAAAGCTTAAGTAGCCTTGACAAGAGAAGTCATTTTGAGCTTTCAGAAGCCATTATGAATGGTAAATAAACTAGCTATGAACTGCCAATGAACTAGCTGATACTGGGGAGTTAGGCTGTGCAGACATAGCCCAAGGGAACGTACAGAAGGAAATGGATGTTCAGAAGGCTTTCGAGAACGACCAGAGCAGTTTTGGTTCAACTAAGAATGGCTAACCACAATACCCCGCTTCTGGGCTCTGCCTGCTTGCACACCTGCACATTGCAAAAGTATAAAAACCTTTGGAAAATTAGACTGGGGGGCCGCTCAGTCTCCCCTCAAGAGAGCTGATGGTCTGGTCCCTGAGCAGGAAATGAAACTTGTTCTGCTGAACTTTCCGGCAGTCTGGGCGGTTTGCTGTCTGGGAATGGAGTGTAGCTACAACAGACACAGGTGGTGCCATTCTGCCTGTGAGTGGAGTCACGTGGCTGGGAAAATGGAGGCCCCAGGTTGCGGCCTAGCCGAAAGCCAGCCTGGAGCCGGCCACCCAGCCAGAGTCCTGCCCAAACCAACAGGGTGGACGCAGGCGCCCCCAGGCCTGCTGTTTGCCGGAGCCGCGGCACAACACTGTTTCCCAGTCTTGGCACAACAGACTCCATTTTGAGTCCTGCACCTCCATCTTAGCTCTCAAGGCTGACCCCTAACCGACCTCCCCTCCCCAGCTCAACCCCAAATTCCTGGAACCAGCTCGTCACAAAGCCAGAATGTTTTCTGAAGATATGGTCACTCCACGCGTCCCTGACATATAGGTAAGATTAACGACCTTCTCCCTTCTGAAGCACCTGTGTGCGCAGATCCTCCCCAGCTTTGATCCTCCCCAGCTGTGCCTGCCAGCAGTGGGCATAAAACGCTGCCAGGATTTTTTCCCCCTGCGCGGCTTCAATAGCTCAATACCCTGAGTTGCTGAACCTGCCCGCAAGCTTCTCAATAAAGCCTGCTTCTAAAACTTCGTTAATTGCATCTTTGATTCTGTTTTCACGTCCAAATAAACCTTATACACTGAGCCTCGAGAAGGCTTTTGGAGTCAAAATCCTCCCAGCCTCCAGGCAGCAGCGTCCCAGCCCCCTCACAAATGCAGCCCGGGAAGGCAGGCGAGTTCCTGGGAAAGCAGGCACGTCAAGTCCCGCACACCAGCAAGAAACGGCGCAAAGACGGACACCAGCAAGAAACGGCGCAAAGACGGACACCAGCAAGAAACGGCGCAAAGACGGACACCAGCAAGAAACGGCGCAAAGACGAACACCGTGAATTCAACCCAACAATTCTCCCGAGGGTGGTGAGGTAAAAGGAGCCCAGAGGGGCCCCCAATCCGTGAGACCAACATGGGAGGGCCCACTCCTGGGGCCGGCTTACCTCATAGCTCCAAATCACACAGCACCGCTTCTTTTCGACCTCTCCGGGGACAGGTGTGCCTCGGTCCATGGCTCCACGCGAGAAACAGCTCACGGCGAGGCCTGGTTTGGGATCCCCGTGAGTTTTATGAGCGGTTAGGAAGGCGTGGTCGATGACGTGGGGCGACCCCATTGGCTGAATTGTTGAATTGAATTCACCTGGCCTAGGTGAGCCAATGCAGGTACAGCCCCACCCAGGCATAGCTCCCCCTCCTGGCTGGAAACCTGAACTGCTGGTTAGGGTTAAGGTTAGGGTTAGGGTTAGGGTGGTTAGGGTTAGGGTTAGGGTGGTTAGGGTTAGGGTTAGGGTTAGGGTTAGGGTGGTTAGGGTTAGGGTTAGTGGGGTTAGGGTTAGGGTTAGTGGGGTTGGGGTTAGGGTTTGGGGGGTTAGGGTTAGGGTTAGGGGGGTTAGGATTAGGGTTAGGGGTGTTAGGGATAGGGTTAGGGTAAGGGTTAGGGTAAGGGTTAGGGTTAGGGGGGTTAGGGTTAGGGTTAGGGTTAGGGGGGTTAGGGTTAGGGTTAGGGTTAGGTTTAGGGTTAGGGGGGTTAGGGTTAGGGTTAGGGGGTTTAGGGTTAGGGTTAGGGTTAGGGGGGTTAGGGTTAGGGTAAGGGGGGGTTAGGGTGGGGGTTAGGGTTAGGGTTAGGGTTAGGGGGGTTAGGGATAGGGTTAGGGTTAGGGGGTTAGGGTTAGGGTTAGGGTTAGGGGGGTTAGGGTTAGGGTTAGTGTTAGGTTAGGGGGGTTAGGGTTAGGGGTGTTGGGGTTAGGGTTAGGGTTAGGGGGGTTAGTGTTAGGTTTAGGGGTGTTGGGGTAGGGGGGTTAGGGTTAGGGTTAGGGTTAGGGTTAGGGGGGTTAGGGTTAGGGTTAGGGTTAGGGGGGTTAGGGTTAAGGTTAGGGTTAGGTGGGTTAGGGTTAGGGTTAGGGTTGGGGGGTTAGGGTTAGAGTTAGAGTTAGGGGGGTTAGGGTTAGGGTTAGGGGGGTTAGGGTTAGGGTTGGGGTTAGGGGGGTTAGGGTTAGGGGGGTTAGGGGGGTTAGGGTTAGGGTTAGGGGGGTTAGGGGGGTTAGGGTTAGGGTTAGGGGGGTTAGGGGGGTTAGGGTTAGGGTTAGGTGGGTTAGCGTTAGGGTTATGGTTAGGGGGGTTAGGGTTAGGGTTAGGGGGGTGGGGTCCAGGGGGTTAGGGGGGTGAGGGGGGTGGGGGTGAGGGGGGTGGGGGTTTGGGGGTTGGGGATGAGGGGGTTGGGCGTGAGGGGGGTAGCGGTGAGGGGGTTGGGGGTGATGGGGGTGGGGGTGAGGGGGTGGGGGTGAGGGGGTTTTGGGTGCGGGCGGTGTGGGTGAGGGGGTTGGGGGTGAGGGGGGTGGGGGTGAAGGTGTGGGGGTGAGGGGTTTTGGGGTGAGGGGGTGGGGGTGAGGGGTTTGGGGGGGGGTGAGGGGGTTGGGGGTGAGGGGGTTGGGGGTGATGGGGGTAGGGGGGAGGGGGTTGGGGGTGAGGGGTGTGGGGGTGAGGGGGGT
>NW_027458781.1:0-25865 GCF_050624435.1 Tenrec ecaudatus
CCCCTAGCCTTCAGGCTAGGGCACCCCTAGGCTTTAGGCTAGTGCTCCCCTAGGCTAAGGCTAGGGCTCCCCTAGCCTTCAGGCTAGGGCACCCCTAGGCTTTAGGCTAGGGCTCCCCTAGGCTAAGGCTAGGGCTCCCCTAGCCTTCAGGCTAGGGCACCCCTAGGCTTTAGGCTAGGGCTCCCCTAGGCTAAGGCTAGGGCTCCCCTAGCCTTCAGGCTAGGGCACCCCTAGGCTTTAGGCTAGGGCTCCCCTAGGCTAAGGCTAGGGCTCCCCTAGCCTTCAGGCTAGGGCACCCCTAGGCTTTAGGCTAGGGCTCCCCTAGGCTAAGGCTAGGGCTCCCCTAGCCTTCAGGCTAGGGCACCCCTAGGCCTTAGGCTTGGGCTCCCCTAGGCTAAGGCTAGGGCTCCCCTAGCCTTCAGGCTAGGGCACCCCTAGGCCTTAGGCTTGGGCTCCCCTAGGCTAAGGCTAGGGCTCCCCTAGCCTTCAGGCTAGGGCACCCTAGGCCTTAGGCTAGGGCACCCCTAGGCCTTAGGCTTGGGCTCCCCTAGGCTAAGGCTAGGGCTCCCCTAGCCTTCAGGCTAGGGCACCCCTAGGCCTTAGGCTAGGGCTCCCCTAGGCTAAGGCTAGGGCTCCCCTAGCCTTCAGGCTAGGGCACCCCTAGGCCTTAGGCTAGGGCTCCCCTAGGCTAAGGCTAGGGCTCCCCTAGCCTTCAGGCTAGGGCACCCCTAGGCCTTAGGCTAGGGCTCCCCTAGGCTAAGGCTAGGGCTCCCCTAGCCTTCAGGCTAGGGCACCCCTAGGCCTTAGGCTAGGGCTCCCCTAGGCTAAGGCTAGGGCTCCCCTAGCCTTCAGGCTAGGGCACCCCTAGGCCTTAGGCTAGGGCTCCCCTAGGCTAAGGCTAGGGCTCCCCTAGCCTTCAGGCTAGGGCACCCCTAGGCCTTAGGCTAGGGCTCCCCTAGGCTAAGGCTAGGGCTCCCCTAGCCTTCAGGCTAGGGCACCCCTAGGCCTTAGGCTAGGGCTCCCCTAGGCTAAGGCTAGGGCTCCCCTAGCCTTCAGGCTAGGGCACCCCTAGGCCTTAGGCTAGGGCTCCCCTAGGCTAAGGCTAGGGCTCCCCTAGCCTTCAGGCTAGGGCACCCCTAGGCCTTAGGCTAGGGCTCCCCTAGGCTAAGGCTAGGGCTCCCCTAGCCTTCAGGCTAGGGCACCCCTAGGCCTTAGGCTAGGGCTCCCCTAGGCTAAGGCTAGGGCTCCCCTAGCCTTCAGGCTAGGGCACCCCTAGGCCTTAGGCTAGGGCTCCCCTAGGCTAAGGCTAGGGCTCCCCTAGCCTTCAGGCTAGGGCACCCCTAGGCTTTAGGCTCCCCTAGGCTAAGGCTAGGGCTCCCCTAGCCTTCAGGCTAGGGCAACCCCTAGGCTTTAGGCTCCCCTAGGCTAAGGCTAGGGCTCCCCTAGCCTTCAGGCTAGGGCACCCCTAGGCTTTAGGCTCCCCTAGGCTAAGGCTAGGGCTCCCCTAGCCTTCAGGCTAGGGCACCCCTAGGCTTTAGGCTCCCCTAGGCTAAGGCTAGGGCTCCCCTAGCCTTCAGGCTAGGGCACCCCTAGGCTTTAGGCTCCCCTAGGCTAAGGCTAGGGCTCCCCTAGGCTAAGGCTAGGGCTCCCCTAGCCTTCAGGCTAGGGAACCCCTAGGCTTTAGGCTCCCCTAGGCTAAGGCTAGGGTTCCCCTAGCCTTCAGGCTAGGGCACCCCTAGGCTTTAGGCTCCCCTAGGCTAAGGCTAGGGCTCCCCTAGCCTTCAGGCTAGGGCACCCCTAGGCTTTAGGCTAGGGCTCCCATAGGCTAAGGCTAGGGCTCCCCTAGCCTTCAGGCTAGGGCACCCCTAGGCTTTAGGCTAGGGCTCCCCTAGGCTAAGGCTAGGGCTCCCCCAGCCTTCAGGCTAGGGCACCCCTAGGCTTTAGGCTAGGGCTCCCCTAGGCTAAGGCTAGGGCTCCCCTAGCCTTCAGGCTAGGGCACCCCTAGGCTTTAGGCTAGGGCTACCCTAGGCTAAGGCTAGGGCTTCCCTAGCCTTCAGGCTAGGGCACCCCTAGGCTTTAGGCTAGTGCTCCCCTAGGCTAAGGCTAGGGCTCCCCTAGCCTTCAGGCTAGGGCACCCCTAGGCTTTAGCCTAGGGCTCCCTAGGCTAAGGCTAGGGCTCCCCTAGCCTTCAGGCTAGGGCACCCCTAGGCTTTAGGCTAGGGCTCCCCTAGGCTAAGGCTAGGGCTCCCCTAGCCTTCAGGCTAGGGCACCCCTAGGCTTTAGGCTAGGGCTCCCCTAGGCTAAGGCTAGGGCTCCCCTAGCCTTCAGGCTAGGGCACCCCAAGGCTTTAGGCTAGGGCTCCCCTAGGCTAAGGCTAGGGCTCCCCTAGCCTTCAGGCTAGGGCACCTAGGCTAAGGCTAGGGCTCCCCTAGCCTTCAGGCTAGGGCACCCCTAGGCTTTAGGCTAGGGCTCCCCTAGGCTAAGGCTAGGGCTCCCCTAGCCTTCAGGCTAGGGCACCCCTAGGCTTTAGGCTAGGGCTCCCCTAGGCTAAGGCTAGGGCTCCCCTAGCCTTCAGGCTAGGGCACCCCTAGGCTTTAGGCTAGGGCTCCCCTAGGCTAAGGCTAGGGCTCCCCTAGCCTTCAGGCTAGGGCACCCCTAGGCTTTAGGCTAGGGCTCCCCTAGGCTAAGGCTAGGGCTCCCCTAGCCTTCAGGCTAGGGCACCCCTAGGCTTTAGGCTAGGGCTCCCCTAGGCTAAGGCTAGGGCTCCCCTAGCCTTCAGGCTAGGGCACCCCTAGGCTTTAGGCTAGGGCTCCCCTAGGCTAAGGCTAGGGCTACCCTAGCCTTCAGGCTAGGGCACCCCTAGGCTTTAGGCTAGGGCTCCCCTAGGCTAAGGCTAGGGCTCCCCTAGCCTTCAGGCTAGGGCACCCCTAGGCTTTAGGCTAGGGCTCCCCTAGGCTAAGGCTAGGGCTCCCCTAGCCTTCAGGCTAGGGCACCCCTAGGCTTTAGGCTAGGGCTCCCCTAGGCTAAGGCTAGGGCTCCCCTAGCCTTCAGGCTAGGGCAACCCTAGGCTTTAGGCTAGGGCTCCCCTAGGCTAAGGCTAGGGCTCCCCTAGCCTTCAGGCTAGGGCAGCCCTAGGCTTTAGGCTTGGGCTCCCCGAGGCTAAGGCTAGGGCTCCCCTAGCCTTCAGGCTAGGGCACCCCTAGGCTTTAGGCTTGGGCTCCCCGAGGCTAAGGCTAGGGCTCCCCTAGCCTTCAGGCTAGGGCACCCCTAGGCTTTAGGCTTGGGCTCCCCGAGGCTAAGGCTAGGGCTCCCCTAGCCTTCAGGCTAGGGCACCCCTAGGCTTTAGGCTTGGGCTCCCCGAGGCTAAGGCTAGGGCTCCCCTAGCCTTCAGGCTAGGGCACCCCTAGGCTTTAGGCTTGGGCTCCCCGAGGCTAAGGCTAGGGCTCCCCTAGCCTTCAGGCTAGGGCACCCCTAGGCTTTAGGCTTGGGCTCCCCGAGGCTAAGGCTAGGGCTCCCCTAGCCTTCAGGCTAGGGCACCCCTAGGCTTTAGGCTAGGGCTCCCCGAGGCTAAGGCTAGGGCTCCCCTAGCCTTCAGGCTAGGGCACCCCTAGGCTTTAGGCTAGGGCACCCCTAGGCCTTAGGCTAGGGCTCCCCTAGGCTAAGGCTAGGGCTCCCCTAGCCTTCAGGCTAGGGCACCCCTAGGCCTTAGGCTAGGGCTCCCCTAGGCTAAGGCTAGGGCTCCCCTAGCCTTCAGGCTAGGGCACCCCTAGGCCTTAGGCTAGGGCTCCCCTAGGCTAAGGCTAGGGCTCCCCTAGCCTTCAGGCTAGGGCACCCCTAGGCCTTAGGCTAGGGCTCCCCTAGGCTAAGGCTAGGGCTCCCCTAGCCTTCAGGCTAGGGCACCCCTAGGCCTTAGGCTAGGGCTCCCCTAGGCTAAGGCTAGGGCTCCCCTAGCCTTCAGGCTAGGGCACCCCTAGGCCTTAGGCTAGGGCTCCCCTAGGCTAAGGCTAGGGCTCCCCTAGCCTTCAGGCTAGGGCA
Organism: Tenrec ecaudatus; assembly: GCF_050624435.1. NCBI lineage: Eukaryota > Metazoa > Chordata > Mammalia > Afrosoricida > Tenrecidae > Tenrec > Tenrec ecaudatus. The sequence continues at coordinate 4,036 of NW_027458781.1, forward strand.
CCCCTAGGCCTTAGGCTAGGGCTCCCCTAGGCTAAGGCTAGGGCTCCCCTAGCCTTCAGGCTAGGGCACCCCTAGGCCTTAGGCTAGGGCTCCCCTAGGCTAAGGCTAGGGCTCCCCTAGCCTTCAGGCTAGGGCACCCCTAGGCCTTAGGCTTGGGCTCCCCTAGGCTAAGGCTAGGGCTCCCCTAGCCTTCAGGCTAGGGCACCCCTAGGCCTTAGGCTTGGGCTCCCCTAGGCTAAGGCTAGGGCTCCCCTAGCCTTCAGGCTAGGGCACCCCTAGGCCTTAGGCTTGGGCTCCCCTAGGCTAAGGCTAGGGCTCCCCTAGCCTTCAGGCTAGGGCACCCCTAGGCCTTAGGCTAGGGCACCCCTAGGCCTTAGGCTTGGGCTCCCCTAGGCTAAGGCTAGGGCTCCCCTAGCCTTCAGGCTAGGGCACCCCTAGGCCTTAGGCTAGGGCTCCCCTAGGCTAAGGCTAGGGCTCCCCTAGCCTTCAGGCTAGGGCACCCCTAGGCCTTAGGCTAGGGCTCCCCTAGGCTAAGGCTAGGGCTCCCCTAGCCTTCAGGCTAGGGCACCCCTAGGCCTTAGGCTAGGGCTCCCCTAGGCTAAGGCTAGGGCTCCCCTAGCCTTCAGGCTAGGGCACCCCTAGGCCTTAGGCTAGGGCTCCCCTAGGCTAAGGCTAGGGCTCCCCTAGCCTTCAGGCTAGGGCACCCCTAGGCCTTAGGCTAGGGCTCCCCTAGGCTAAGGCTAGGGCTCCCCTAGCCTTCAGGCTAGGGCACCCCTAGGCCTTAGGCTAGGGCTCCCCTAGGCTAAGGCTAGGGCTCCCCTAGCCTTCAGGCTAGGGCACCCCTAGGCCTTAGGCTAGGGCTCCCCTAGGCTAAGGCTAGGGCTCCCCTAGCCTTCAGGCTAGGGCACCCCTAGGCCTTAGGCTAGGGCTCCCCTAGGCTAAGGCTAGGGCTCCCCTAGCCTTCAGGCTAGGGCACCCCTAGGCCTTAGGCTAGGGCTCCCCTAGGCTAAGGCTAGGGCTCCCCTAGCCTTCAGGCTAGGGCACCCCTAGGCCTTAGGCTAGGGCTCCCCTAGGCTAAGGCTAGGGCTCCCCTAGCCTTCAGGCTAGGGCACCCCTAGGCTTTAGGCTCCCCTAGGCTAAGGCTAGGGCTCCCCTAGCCTTCAGGCTAGGGCACCCCTAGGCTTTAGGCTCCCCTAGGCTAAGGCTAGGGCTCCCCTAGCCTTCAGGCTAGGGCACCCCTAGGCTTTAGGCTCCCCTAGGCTAAGGCTAGGGCTCCCCTAGCCTTCAGGCTAGGGCACCCCTAGGCTTTAGGCTCCCCTAGGCTAAGGCTAGGGCTCCCCTAGCCTTCAGGCTAGGGCACCCCTAGGCTTTAGGCTCCCCTAGGCTAAGGCTAGGGCTCCCCTAGGCTAAGGCTAGGGCTCCCCTAGCCTTCAGGCTAGGGAACCCCTAGGCTTTAGGCTAGGGCTCCCCTAGGCTAAGGCTAGGGCTCCCCTAGCCTTCAGGCTAGGGCACCCCTAGGCTTTAGGCTCCCCTAGGCTAAGGCTAGGGCTCCCCTAGCCTTCAGGCTAGGGCACCCCTAGGCTTTAGGCTCCCCTAGGCTAAGGCTAGGGCTCCCCTAGCCTTCAGGCTAGGGCACCCCTAGGCTTTAGGCTAGGGCTCCCCTAGGCTAAGGCTAGGGCTCCCCTAGCCTTCAGGCTAGGGCACCCCTAGGCTTTAGGCTAGGGCTCCCCTAGGCTAAGGCTAGGGCTCCCCTAGCCTTCAGGCTAGGGCACCCCTAGGCTTTAGGCTAGGGCTCCCCTAGGCTAAGGCTAGGGCTCCCCTAGCCTTCAGGCTAGGGCACCCCTAGGCTTTAGGCTAGGGCTCCCCTAGGCTAAGGCTAGGGCTCCCCTAGCCTTCAGGCTAGGGCACCCCTAGTCTTTAGGCTAGGGCTCCCCTAGGCTAAGGCTAGGGCTCCCCTAGCCTTCAGGCTAGGGCACCCCTAGGCTTTAGGCTAGGGCTCCCCTAGGCTAAGGCTAGGGCTCCCCTAGCCTTCAGGCTAGGGCACCCCTAGGCTTTAGGCTAGGGCTCCCCTAGGCTAAGGCTAGGGCTCCCCTAGCCTTCAGGCTAGGGCACCCCTAGGCTTTAGGCTAGGGCTCCCCTAGGCTAAGGCTAGGGCTCCCCTAGCCTTCAGGCTAGGGCACCCCTAGGCTTTAGGCTAGGGCTCCCCTAGGCTAAGGCTAGGGCTCCCCTAGCCTTCAGGCTAGGGCACCCCTAGGCTTTAGGCTAGGGCTCCCCTAGGCTAAGGCTAGGGCTCCCCTAGCCTTCAGGCTAGGGCACCCCTAGGCTTTAGGCTAGGGCTCCCCTAGGCTAAGCTAGGGCTCCCCTAGCCTTCAGGCTAGGGCACCCCTAGGCTTTGGGCTCCCCTAGGCTAAGGCTAGGGCTCCCCTAGCCTTCAGGCTAGGGCACCCCTAGGCTTTGGGCTCCCCTAGGCTAAGGCTAGGGCTCCCCTAGCCTTCAGGCTAGGGCACCCCTAGGCTTTGGGCTCCCCTAGGCTAAGGCTAGGGCTCCCCTAGCCTTCAGGCTAGGGCACCCCTAGGCTTTAGGCTAGGGCTCCCCTAGGCTAAGGCTAGGGCTCCCCTAGCCTTCAGGCTAGGGCACCCCTAGGCTTTAGGCTAGGGCTCCCCTAGGCTAAGGCTAGGGCTCCCCTAGCCTTCAGGCTAGGGCACCCCTAGGCTTTAGGCTAGGGCTCCCCTAGGCTAAGGCTAGGGCTCCCCTAGCCTTCAGGCTAGGGCACCCCTAGGCTTTAGGCTAGGGCTCCCCTAGGCTAAGGCTAGGGCTCCCCTAGCCTTCAGGCTAGGGCACCCCTAGGCTTTAGGCTAGGGCTCCCCGAGGCTAAGGCTAGGGCTCCCCTAGCCTTCAGGCTAGGGCACCCCTAGGCTTTAGGCTTGGGCTCCCCGAGGCTAAGGCTAGGGCTCCCCTAGCCTTCAGGCTAGGGCACCCCTAGGCTTTAGGCTTGGGCTCCCCGAGGCTAAGGCTAGGGCTCCCCTAGCCTTCAGGCTAGGGCACCCCTAGGCTTTAGGCTTGGGCTCCCCGAGGCTAAGGCTAGGGCTCCCCTAGCCTTCAGGCTAGGGCACCCCTAGGCTTTAGGCTTGGGCTCCCCGAGGCTAAGGCTAGGGCTCCCCTAGCCTTCAGGCTAGGGCACCCCTAGGCTTTAGGCTTGGGCTCCCCGAGGCTAAGGCTAGGGCTCCCCTAGCCTTCAGGCTAGGGCACCCCTAGGCTTTAGGCTTGGGCTCCCCGAGGCTAAGGCTAGGGCTCCCCTAGCCTTCAGGCTAGGGCACCCCTAGGCTTTAGGCTTGGGCTCCCCGAGGCTAAGGCTAGGGCTCCCCTAGCCTTCAGGCTAGGGCACCCCTAGGCTTTAGGCTTGGGCTCCCCGAGGCTAAGGCTAGGGCTCCCCTAGCCTTCAGGCTAGGGCACCCCTAGGCTTTAGGCTAGGGCTCCCCGAGGCTAAGGCTAGGGCTCCCCTAGCCTTCAGGCTAGGGCACCCTTAGGCTTTAGGCTAGGGCTCCCCGAGGCTAAGGCTAGGGCTCCCCTAGCCTTCAGGCTAGGGCACCCCTAGGCTTTAGGCTAGGGCTCCCCTAGGCTAAGGCTAGGGCTCCCCTAGCCTTCAGGCTAGGGCACCCCTAGGCTTTAGGCTAGGGCTCCCCTAGGCTAAGGCTAGGGCTCCCCTAGCCTTCAGGCTAGGGCACCCCTAGGCTTTAGGCTAGGGCTCCCCTAGGCTAAGGCTAGGGCTCCCCTAGCCTTCAGGCTAGGGCACCCCTAGGCTTTAGGCTAGGGCTCCCCTAGGCTAAGGCTAGGGCTCCCCTAGCCTTCAGGCTAGGGCACCCCTAGGCTTTAGGCTTGGGCTCCCCTAGGCTAAGGCTAGGGCTCCCCTAGCCTTCAGGCTAGGGCACCCCTAGGCTTTAGGCTTGGGCTCCCCGAGGCTAAGGCTAGGGCTCCCCTAGCCTTCAGGCTAGGGCACCCCTAGGCTTTAGGCTAGGGCTCCCCGAGGCTAAGGCTAGGGCTCCCCTAGCCTTCAGGCTAGGGCACCCCTAGGCTTTAGGCTAGGGCTCCCCGAGGCTAAGGCTAGGGCTCCCCTAGCCTTCAGGCTAGGGCACCCCTAGGCTTTAGGCTAGGGCTCCCCGAGGCTAAGGCTAGGGCTCCCCTAGCCTTCAGGCTAGGGCACCACTAGGCTTTAGGCTAGGGCTCCCCGAGGCTAAGGCTAGGGCTCCCCTAGCCTTCAGGCTAGGGCACCCCTAGGCTTTAGGCTAGGGCTCCCCGAGGCTAAGGCTAGGGCTCCCCTAGCCTTCAGGCTAGGGCACCCCTAGGCTTTAGGCTAGGGCTCCCCGAGGCTAAGGCTAGGGCTCCCCTAGCCTTCAGGCTAGGGCACCCCTAGGCTTTAGGCTAGGGCTCCCCGAGGCTAAGGCTAGGGCTCCCCTAGCCTTCAGGCTAGGGCACCCCTAGGCTTTAGGCTAGGGCTCCCCGAGGCTAAGGCTAGGGCTCCCCTAGCCTTCAGGCTAGGGCACCCCTAGGCTTTAGGCTAGGGCTCCCCGAGGCTAAGGCTAGGGCTCCCCTAGCCTTCAGGCTAGGGCACCCCTAGGCTTTAGGCTAGGGCTCCCCGAGGCTAAGGCTAGGGCTCCCCTAGCCTTCAGGCTAGGGCACCCCTAGGCTTTAGGCTAGGGCTCCCCGAGGCTAAGGCTAGGGCTCCCCTAGCCTTCAGGCTAGGGCACCCCTAGGCTTTAGGCTAGGGCTCCCCGAGGCTAAGGCTAGGGCTCCCCTAGCCTTCAGGCTAGGGCACCCCTAGGCTTTAGGCTAGGGCTCCCCTAGGCTAAGGCTAGGGCTCCCCTAGCCTTCAGGCTAGGGCACCCCTAGGCTTTAGGCTAGGGCTCCCCTAGGCTAAGGCTAGGGCTCCCCTAGCCTTCAGGCTAGGGCACCCCTAGGCTTTAGGCTAGGGCTCCCCTAGGCTAAGGCTAGGGCTCCCCTAGCCTTCAGGCTAGGGCACCCCTAGGCTTTAGGCTAGGGCTCCCCTAGGCTAAGGCTAGGGCTCCCCTAGCCTTCAGGCTAGGGCACCCCTAGGCTTTAGGCTAGGGCTCCCCTAGGCTAAGGCTAGGGCTCCCCTAGCCTTCAGGCTAGGGCACCCCTAGGCTTTAGGCTAGGGCTCCCCTAGGCTAAGGCTAGGGCTCCCCTAGCCTTCAGGCTAGGGCACCCCTAGGCTTTAGGCTAGGGCTCCCCTAGGCTAAGGCTAGGGCTCCCCTAGCCTTCAGGCTAGGGCACCCCTAGGCTTTAGGCTAGGGCTCCCCTAGGCTAAGGCTAGGGCTCCCCTAGCCTTCAGGCTAGGGCACCCCTAGGCTTTAGGCTAGGGCTCCCCTAGGCTAAGGCTAGGGCTCCCCTAGCCTTCAGGCTAGGGCACCCCTAGGCTTTAGGCTAGGGCTCGCCTAGGCTAAGGCTAGGGCTCCCCTAGCCTTCAGGCTAGGGCACCCCTAGGCTTTAGGCTAGGGCTCCCCTAGGCTAAGGCTAGGGCTCCCCTAGCCTTCAGGCTAGGGCACCCCTAGGCTTTAGGCTAGGGCTCCCCTAGGCTAAGGCTAGGGCTCCCCTAGCCTTCAGGTTAGGGCACCCCTAGCCTTCAGGCTAGGGCACCCCTAGGCTTTAGGCTAGGGCTCCCCTAGGCTAAGGCTAGGGCTCCCCTAGCCTTCAGGCTAGGGCACCCCTAGGCTTTAGGCTAGGGCTCCCCTAGGCTAAGGCTAGGGCTCCCCTAGCCTTCAGGCTAGGGCACCCCTAGGCTTTGGGCTCCCCTAGGCTAAGGCTAGGGCTCCCCTAGCCTTCAGGCTAGGGCACCCCTAGGCTTTAGGCTAGGGCTCCCCTAGGCTAAGGCTAGGGCTCCCCTAGCCTTCAGGCTAGGGCACCCCTAGGCTTTAGGCTAGGGCTCCCCTAGGCTAAGGCTAGGGCTCCCCTAGCCTTCAGGCTAGGGCACCCCTAGGCTTTGGGCTCCCCTAGGCTAAGGCTAGGGCTCCCCTAGCCTTCAGGCTAGGGCACCCCTAGGCTTTGGGCTCCCCTAGGCTAAGGCTAGGGCTCCCCTAGCCTTCAGGCTAGGGCACCCCTAGGCTTTAGGCTAGGGCTCCCCTAGGCTAAGGCTAGGGCTCCCCTAGCCTTCAGGCTAGGGCACCCCTAGGCTTTAGGCTAGGGCTCCCCTAGGCTAAGGCTAGGGCTCCCCTAGCCTTCAGGCTAGGGCACCCCTAGGCTTTAGGCTAGGGCTCCCCTAGGCTAAGGCTAGGGCTCCCCTAGCCTTCAGGCTAGGGCACCCCTAGGCTTTAGGCTAGGGCTCCCCTAGGCTAAGGCTAGGGCTCCCCTAGCCTTCAGGCTAGGGCACCCCTAGGCTTTGGGCTCCCCTAGGCTAAGGCTAGGGCTCCCCTAGCCTTCAGGCTAGGGCACCCCTAGGCTTTAGGCTAGGGCTCCCCTAGGCTAAGGCTAGGGCTCCCCTAGCCTTCAGGCTAGGGCACCCCTAGGCTTTAGGCTAGGGCTCCCCTAGGCTAAGGCTAGGGCTCCCCTAGCCTTCAGGCTAGGGCTCCCCTAGCCTTCAGGCTAGGGCACCCCTAGGCTTTAGGCTAGGGCTCCCCTAGGCTAAGGCTAGGGCTCCCCTAGCCTTCAGGCTAGGGCACCCCTAGGCTTTAGGCTAGGGCTCCCCTAGGCTAAGGCTAGGGCTCCCCTAGCCTTCAGGCTAGGGCACCCCTAGGCTTTAGGCTAGGGCTCCCCTAGGCTAAGGCTAGGGCTCCCCTAGCCTTCAGGCTAGGGCACCCCTAGGCTTTAGGCTAGGGCTCCCCTAGGCTAAGGCTAGGGCTCCCCTAGCCTTCAGGCTAGGGCACCCCTAGGCTTTAGGCTAGGGCTCCCCTAGGCTAAGGCTAGGGCTCCCCTAGCCTTCAGGCTAGGGCACCCCTAGGCTTTAGGCTAGGGCTCCCCTAGGCTAAGGCTAGGGCTCCCCTAGCCTTCAGGCTAGGGCACCCCTAGGCTTTAGGCTAGGGCTCCCCTAGGCTAAGGCTAGGGCTCCCCTAGCCTTCAGGCTAGGGCACCCCTAGGCTTTAGGCTAGGGCTCCCCTAGGCTAAGGCTAGGGCTCCCCTAGCCTTCAGGCTAGGGCACCCCTAGGCTTTAGGCTAGGGCTCCCCTAGGCTAAGGCTAGGGCTCCCCTAGCCTTCAGGCTAGGGCACCCCTAGGCTTTAGGCTAGGGCTCCCCTAGGCTAAGGCTAGGGCTCCCCTAGCCTTCAGGCTAGGGCACCCCTAGGCTTTAGGCTAGGGCTCCCCTAGGCTAAGGCTAGGGCTCCCCTAGCCTTCAGGCTAGGGCACCCCTAGGCTTTAGGCTAGGGCTCCCCTAGGCTAAGGCTAGGGCTCCCCTAGCCTTCAGGCTAGGGCACCCCTAGGCTTTAGGCTAGGGCTCCCCTAGGCTAAGGCTAGGGCTCCCCTAGCCTTCAGGCTAGGGCACCCCTAGGCTTTAGGCTAGGGCTCCCCTAGGCTAAGGCTAGGGCTCCCCTAGCCTTCAGGCTAGGGCACCCCTAGGCTTTAGGCTAGGGCTCCCCTAGGCTAAGGCTAGGGCTCCCCTAGCCTTCAGGCTAGGGCACCCCTAGGCTTTAGGCTAGGGCTCCCCTAGGCTAAGGCTAGGGCTCCCCTAGCCTTCAGGCTAGGGCACCCCTAGGCTTTAGGCTAGGGCTCCCCTAGGCTAAGGCTAGGGCTCCCCTAGCCTTCAGGCTAGGGCACCCCTAGGCTTTAGGCTAGGGCTCCCCTAGGCTAAGGCTAGGGCTCCCCTAGCCTTCAGGCTAGGGCACCCCTAGGCTTTAGGCTAGGGCTCCCCTAGGCTAAGGCTAGGGCTCCCCTAGCCTTCAGGCTAGGGCACCCCTAGGCTTTAGGCTAGGGCTCCCCTAGGCTAAGGCTAGGGCTCCCCTAGCCTTCAGGCTAGGGCACCCCTAGGCTTTAGGCTAGGGCTCCCCTAGGCTAAGGCTAGGGCTCCCCTAGCCTTCAGGCTAGGGCACCCCTAGGCTTTAGGCTAGGGCTCCCCTAGGCTAAGGCTAGGGCTCCCCTAGCCTTCAGGCTAGGGCACCCCTAGGCTTTAGGCTAGGGCTCCCCTAGGCTAAGGCTAGGGCTCCCCTAGCCTTCAGGCTAGGGCACCCCTAGGCTTTAGGCTAGGGCTCCCCTAGGCTAAGGCTAGGGCTCCCCTAGCCTTCAGGCTAGGGCACCCCTAGGCTTTAGGCTAGGGCTCCCCTAGGCTAAGGCTAGGGCTCCCCTAGCCTTCAGGCTAGGGCACCCCTAGGCTTTAGGCTAGGGCTCCCCTAGGCTAAGGCTAGGGCTCCCCTAGCCTTCAGGCTAGGGCACCCCTAGGCTTTAGGCTAGGGCTCCCCTAGGCTAAGGCTAGGGCTCCCCTAGCCTTCAGGCTAGGGCACCCCTAGGCTTTAGGCTAGGGCTCCCCTAGGCTAAGGCTAGGGCTCCCCTAGCCTTCAGGCTAGGGCACCCCTAGGCTTTAGGCTAGGGCTCCCCTAGGCTAAGGCTAGGGCTCCCCTAGCCTTCAGGCTAGGGCACCCCTAGGCTTTAGGCTAGGGCTCCCCTAGGCTAAGGCTAGGGCTCCCCTAGCCTTCAGGCTAGGGCACCCCTAGGCTTTAGGCTAGGGCTCCCCTAGGCTAAGGCTAGGGCTCCCCTAGCCTTCAGGCTAGGGCACCCCTAGGCTTTAGGCTAGGGCTCCCCTAGGCTAAGGCTAGGGCTCCCCTAGCCTTCAGGCTAGGGCACCCCTAGGCTTTAGGCTAGGGCTCCCCTAGGCTAAGGCTAGGGCTCCCCTAGCCTTCAGGCTAGGGCACCCCTAGGCTTTAGGCTAGGGCTCCCCTAGGCTAAGGCTAGGGCTCCCCTAGCCTTCAGGCTAGGGCACCCCTAGGCTTTAGGCTAGGGCTCCCCTAGGCTAAGGCTAGGGCTCCCCTAGCCTTCAGGCTAGGGCACCCCTAGGCTTTAGGCTAGGGCTCCCCTAGGCTAAGGCTAGGGCTCCCCTAGCCTTCAGGCTAGGGCACCCCTAGGCTTTAGGCTAGGGCTCCCCTAGGCTAAGGCTAGGGCTCCCCTAGCCTTCAGGCTAGGGCACCCCTAGGCTTTGGGCTCCCCTAGGCTAAGGCTAGGGCTCCCCTAGCCTTCAGGCTAGGGCACCCCTAGGCTTTAGGCTAGGGCTCCCCTAGGCTAAGGCTAGGGCTCCCCTAGCCTTCAGGCTAGGGCACCCCTAGGCTTTGGGCTCCCCTAGGCTAAGGCTAGGGCTCCCCTAGCCTTCAGGCTAGGGCACCCCTAGGCTTTAGGCTAGTGCTCCCCTAGGCTAAGGCTAGGGCTCCCCTAGCCTTCAGGCTAGGGCACCCCTAGGCTTTAGGCTAGGGCTCCCCTAGGCTAAGGCTAGGGCTCCCCTAGCCTTCAGGCTAGGGCACCCCTAGGCTTTGGGCTCCCCTAGGCTAAGGCTAGGGCTCCCCTAACCTTCAGGCTAGGGCACCCCTAGGCTTTGGGCTCCCCTAGGCTAAGGCTAGGGCTCCCCTAGCCTTCAGGCTAGGGCACCCCTAGGCTTTAGGCTAGGGCTCCCCTAGGCTAAGGCTAGGGCTCCCCTAGCCTTCAGGCTAGGGCACCCCTAGGCTTTAGGCTAGGGCTCCCCTAGGCTAAGGCTAGGGCTCCCCTAGCCTTCAGGCTAGGGCACCCCTAGGCTTTAGGCTAGGGCTCCCCTAGGCTAAGGCTAGGGCTCCCCTAGCCTTCAGGCTAGGGCACCCCTAGGCTTTAGGCTAGGGCTCCCCTAGGCTAAGGCTAGGGCTCCCCTAGCCTTCAGGCTAGGGCACCCCTAGGCTTTAGGCTAGGGCTCCCCTAGGCTAAGGCTAGGGCTCCCCTAGCCTTCAGGCTAGGGCACCCCTAGGCTTTAGGCTAGGGCTCCCCTAGGCTAAGGCTAGGGCTCCCCTAGCCTTCAGGCTAGGGCACCCCTAGGCTTTAGGCTAGGGCTCCCCTAGGCTAAGGCTAGGGCTCCCCTAGCCTTCAGGCTAGGGCACCCCTAGGCTTTAGGCTAGGGCTCCCCTAGGCTAAGGCTAGGGCTCCCCTAGCCTTCAGGCTAGGGCACCCCTAGGCTTTAGGCTAGGGCTCCCCTAGGCTAAGGCTAGGGCTCCCCTAGCCTTCAGGCTAGGGCACCCCTAGGCTTTAGGCTAGGGCTCCCCTAGGCTAAGGCTAGGGCTCCCCTAGCCTTCAGGCTAGGGCACCCCTAGGCTTTAGGCTAGGGCTCCCCTAGGCTAAGGCTAGGGCTCCCCTAGCCTTCAGGCTAGGGCACCCCTAGGCTTTAGGCTAGGGCTCCCCTAGGCTAAGGCTAGGGCTCCCCTAGCCTTCAGGCTAGGGCACCCCTAGGCTTTAGGCTAGGGCTCCCCTAGGCTAAGGCTAGGGCTCCCCTAGCCTTCAGGCTAGGGCACCCCTAGGCTTTAGGCTAGGGCTCCCCTAGGCTAAGGCTAGGGCTGACCTAGCCTTCAGGCTAGGGCACCCCTAGGCTTTAGGCTAGGGCTCCCCTAGGCTAAGGCTAGGGCTCCCCTAGCCTTCAGGCTAGGGCACCCCTAGGCTTTAGGCTAGGGCTCCCCTAGGCTAAGGCTAGGGCTCCCCTAGCCTTCAGGCTAGGGCACCCCTAGGCTTTAGGCTAGGGCTCCCCTAGGCTAAGGCTAGGGCTCCCCTAGCCTTCAGGCTAGGGCACCCCTAGGCTTTAGGCTAGGGCTCCCCTAGGCTAAGGCTAGGGCTCCCCTAGCCTTCAGGCTAGGGCACCCCTAGGCTTTAGGCTAGGGCTCCCCTAGGCTAAGGCTAGGGCTCCCCTAGCCTTCAGGCTAGGGCACCCCTAGGCTTTAGGCTAGGGCTCCCCTAGGCTAAGGCTAGGGCTCCCCTAGCCTTCAGGCTAGGGCACCCCTAGGCTTTGGGCTCCCCTAGGCTAAGGCTAGGGCTCCCCTAGCCTTCAGGCTAGGGCACCCCTAGGCTTTAGGCTAGGGCTCCCCTAGGCTAAGGCTAGGGCTCCCCTAGCCTTCAGGCTAGGGCACCCCTAGGCTTTAGGCTAGGGCTCCCCTAGGCTAAGGCTAGGGCTCCCCTAGCCTTCAGGCTAGGGCACCCCTAGGCTTTAGGCTAGGGCTCCCCTAGGCTAAGGCTAGGGCTCCCCTAGCCTTCAGGCTAGGGCACCCCTAGGCTTTAGGCTAGGGCTCCCCTAGGCTAAGGCTAGGGCTCCCCTAGCCTTCAGGCTAGGGCACCCCTAGGCTTTAGGCTAGGGCTCCCCTAGGCTAAGGCTAGGGCTCCCCTAGCCTTCAGGCTAGGGCACCCCTAGGCTTTAGGCTAGGGCTCCCCTAGGCTAAGGCTAGGGCTCCCCTAGCCTTCAGGCTAGGGCACCCCTAGGCTTTAGGCTAGGGCTCCCCTAGGCTAAGGCTAGGGCTCCCCTAGCCTTCAGGCTAGGGCACCCCTAGGCTTTAGGCTAGGGCTCCCCTAGGCTAAGGCTAGGGCTCCCCTAGCCTTCAGGCTAGGGCACCCCTAGGCTTTAGGCTAGGGCTCCCCTAGGCTAAGGCTAGGGCTCCCCTAGCCTTCAGGCTAGGGCACCCCTAGGCTTTAGGCTACGCTCCCCTAGGCTAAGGCTAGGGCTCCCCTAGCCTTCAGGCTAGGGCACCCCTAGGCTTTAGGCTAGGGCTCCCCTAGGCTAAGGCTAGGGCTCCCCTAGCCTTCAGGCTAGGGCACCCCTAGGCTTTAGGCTAGGGCTCCCCTAGGCTAAGGCAAGGGCTCCCCTAGCCTTCAGGCTAGGGCACCCCTAGGCTTTAGGCTTGGGCTCCCCTAGGCTAAGGCTAGGGCTCCCCTAGCCTTCAGGCTAGGGCACCCCTAGGCTTTAGGCTTGGGCTCCCCTAGGCTAAGGCTAGGGCTCCCCTAGCCTTCAGGCTAGGGCACCCCTAGGCTTTAGGCTTGGGCTCCCCTAGGCTAAGGCTAGGGCTCCCCTAGCCTTCAGGCTAGGGCACCCCTAGGCTTTAGGCTAGGGCTCCCCTAGGCTAAGGCTAGGGCTCCCCTAGCCTTCAGGCTAGGGCACCCCTAGGCTTTAGGCTAGGGCTCCCCTAGGCTAAGGCTAGGGCTCCCCTAGCCTTCAGGCTAGGGCACCCCTAGGCTTTAGGTTAGGGCTCCCCTAGGCTAAGGCTAGGGCACCCCTAGCCTTCAGGCTAGGGCACCCCTAGGCTTTAGGCTAGGGCTCCCCTAGGCTAAGGCTAGGGCTCCCCTAGCCTTCAGGCTAGGGCACCCCTAGGCTTTAGGCTAGGGCTCCCCTAGGCTAAGGCTAGGGCTCCCCTAGCCTTCAGGCTAGGGCACCCCTAAGCTTTAGGCTAGGGCTCCCCTAGGCTAAGGCTTGGGCTCCCCTAGCCTTCAGGCTAGGGCACCCCTAGGCTTTAGGCTAGGGCTCCCCTAGGCTAAGGCTAGGGCTCCCCTAGCCTTCAGGCTAGGGCACCCCTAGGCTTTAGGCTAGGGCTCCCCTAGGCTAAGGCTAGGGCTCCCCTAGCCTTCAGGCTAGGGCACCCCTAGGCTTTAGGCTAGGGCTCCCCTAGGCTAAGGCTAGGGCTCCCCTAGCCTTCAGGCTAGGGCACCCCTAGGCTTTAGGCTAGGGCTCCCCTAGGTTAAGGCTAGGGCTCCCCTAGCCTTCAGGCTAGGGCACCCCTAGGCTTTAGGCTAGGGCTCCCCTAGGCTAAGGCTTGGGCTCCCCTAGCCTTCAGGCTAGGGCACCCCTAGGCTTTAGGCTAGGGCTCCCCTAGGCTAAGGCTAGGCTCCCCTAGCCTTCAGGCTAGGGCACCCCTAGGCTTTAGGCTAGGGCTCCCCTAGGCTAAGGCTAGGGCTCCCCTAGCCTTCAGGCTAGGGCACCCCTAGGCTTTGGGCTCCCCTAGGCTAAGGCTAGGGCTCCCCTAGCCTTCAGGCTAGGGCACCCCTAGGCTTTAGGCTAGGGCTCCCCTAGGCTAAGGCTAGGGCTCCCCTAGCCTTCAGACTAGGGCACCCCTAGGCTTTAGGCTAGGGTTCCCCTAGGCTAAGGCTAGGGCTCCCCTAGCCTTCAGGCTAGGGCACCCCTAGGCTTTGGGCTCCCCTAGGCTAAGGCTAGGGCTCCCCTAGCCTTCAGGCTAGGGCACCCCTAGGCTTTGGGCTCCCCTAGGCTAAGGCTAGGGCTCCCCTAGCCTTCAGGCTAGGGCACCCCTAGGCTTTAGGCTAGGGCTCCCCTAGGCTAAGGCTAGGGCTCCCCTAGCCTTCAGGCTAGGGCACCCCTAGGCTTTAGGCTAGGGCTCCCCTAGGCTAAGGCTAGGGCTCCCCTAGCCTTCAGGCTAGGGCACCCCTAGGCTTTAGGCTAGGGCTCCCCTAGGCTAAGGCTAGGGCTCCCCTAGCCTTCAGGCTAGGGCACCCCTATTCTTTAGGCTAGGGCTCCCCTAGGCTAAGGCTAGGGCTCCCCTAGCCTTCAGGCTAGGGCACCCCTAGGCTTTAGGCTAGGGCTCCCCTAGGCTAAGGCTAGGGCTCCCCTAGCCTTCAGGCTAGGGCACCCCTAGGCTTTAGGCTAGGGCTCCCCTAGGCTAAGGCTAGGGCTCCCCTAGCCTTCAGGCTAGGGCACCCCTAGGCTTTGGGCTCCCCTAGGCTAAGGCTAGGGCTCCCCTAGCCTTCAGGCTAGGGCACCCCTAGGCTTTGGGCTCCCCTAGGCTAAGGCTAGGGCTCCCCTAGCCTTCAGGCTAGGGCACCCCTAGGCTTTAGGCTAGGGGTCCCCTAGGCTAAGGCTAGGGTTCCCCTAGCCTTCAGGCTAGGGCACCCCTAGGCTTTAGGCTAGGGGTCCCCTAGGCTAAGGCTAGGGCTCCCCTAGCCTTCAGGCTAGGGCACCCCTAGGCTTTAGGCTAGGGCTCCCCTAGGCTAAGGCTAGGGCTCCCCTAGCCTTCAGGCTAGGGCACCCCTAGGCTTTAGGCTAGGGCTCCCCTAGGCTAGCTAGGGCTCCCCTAGCCTTCAGGCTAGGGCACCCCTAGGCTTTAGGCTAGGGCTCCCCTAGGCTAAGGCTAGGGCTCCCCTAGCCTTCAGGCTAGGGCACCCCTAGGCTTTAGGCTAGGGCTCCCCTAGGCTAAGGCTAGGGCTCCCCTAGCCTTCAGGCTAGGGCACCCCTAGGCTTTAGGCTAGGGCTCCCCTAGGCTAAGGCTAGGGCTCCCCTAGCCTTCAGGCTAGGGCACCCCTAGGCTTTAGGCTAGGGCTCCCCTAGGCTAAGGCTAGGGCTCCCCTAGCCTTCAGGCTAGGGCACCCCTAGGCTTTAGGCTAGGGCTCCCCTAGGCTAAGGCTAGGGCTCCCCTAGCCTTCAGGCTAGGGCACCCCTAGGCTTTAGGCTAGGGCTCCCCTAGGCTAAGGCTAGGGCTCCCCTAGCCTTCAGGCTAGGGCACCCCTAGGCTTTAGGCTAGGGCTCCCCTAGGCTAAGGCTAGGGCTCCCCTAGCCTTCAGGCTAGGGCACCCCTAGGCTTTAGGCTAGGGCTCCCCTAGGCTAAGGCTAGGGCTCCCCTAGCCTTCAGGCTAGGGCACCCCTAGGCTTTAGGCTAGGGCTCCCCTAGGCTAAGGCTAGGGCTCCCCTAGCCTTCAGGCTAGGGCACCCCTAGGCTAAGGCTAGGGCTCCCCTAGCCTTCAGGCTAGGGCACCCCTAGGCTTTAGGCTAGGGCTCCCCTAGGCTAAGGCTAGGGCTCACCTAGCCTTCAGGCTAGGGCACCCCTAGGCTTTAGGCTAGGGCTCCCCTAGGCTAAGGCTAGGGCTCCCCTAGCCTTCAGGCTAGGGCACCCCTAGGCTTTAGGCTAGGGCTCCCCTAGGCTAAGGCTAGGGCTCCCCTAGCCTTCAGGCTAGGGCACCCCTAGGCTTTAGGCTAGGGCTCCCCTAGCCTTCAGGCTAGGGCACCCCTAGGCTTTGGGCTCCCCTAGGCTTTAGACTAGGGCTCCCCTAGCCTTCAGGCTAGGGCACCCCTAGGCTTTGGGCTCCCCTAGGCTTTAGGCTAGGGCTCCCCTAGCCTTCAGGCTAGGGCACCCCTAGGCTTTGGGCTCCCCTAGGCTTTAGGCTAGGGCTCCCCTAGCCTTCAGGCTAGGGCACCCCTAGGCTTTGGGCTCCCCTAGGCTTTAGGCTAGGGCTCCCCTAGCCTTCAGGCTAGGGCACCCCTTGGCTTTGGACTCCCCTAGGCTTTAGGCTAGGGCTCCCCTAGCCTTCAGGCTAGGGCACCCCTAGGCTTTGGGCTCCCCTAGGCTTTAGGCTAGGGCTCCCCTAGCCTTCAGGCTAGGGCACCCCTAGGCTTTGGGCTCCCCTAGGCTTTAGGCTAGGGCTCCCCTAGCCTTCAGGCTAGGGCACCCCTAGGCTTTGGTCTCCCCTAGGCTTTAGGCTAGGGCTCCCCTAGCCTTCAGGCTAGGGCACCCCTAGGCTTTGGGCTCCCCTAGGCTTTAGGCTAGGGCTCCCCTAGCCTTCAGGCTAGGGCACCCCTAGGCTTTGGGCTCCCCTAGGCTTTAGGCTAGGGCTCCCCTAGCCTTCAGGCTAGGGCACCCCTAGGCTTTGGGCTCCCCTAGGCTAAGGCTAGGGCTCCCCTAGCCTTCAGGCTAGGGCACCCCTAGGCTTTGGGCTCCCCTAGGCTAAGGCTAGGGCTCCCCTAGCCTTCAGGCTAGGGCACCCCTAGGCTTTAGGCTAGGGCTCCCCTAGGCTAAGGCTAGGGCTCCCCTAGCCTTCTGGCTAGGGCACCCCTAGGCTTTAGGCTAGGGCTCCCCTAGGCTAAGGCTAGGGCTCCCCTAGCCTTCAGGCTAGGGCACCCCTAGGCTTTAGGCTAGGGCTCCCCTAGGCTAAGGCTAGGGCTCCCCTAGCCTTCAGGCTAGGGCACCCCTAGGCTTTAGGCTAGGGCTCCCCTAGGCTAAGGCTAGGGCTCCCCTAGCCTTCAGGCTACGGCACCCCTAGGCTTTAGGCTAGGGCTCCCCTAGGCTAAGGCTAGGGCTCCCCTAGCCTTCAGGCTAGGGCACCCCTAGGCTTTGGGCTCCCCTAGGCTAAGGCTAGGGCTCCCCTAGCCTTCAGGCTAGAGCACCCCTAGGCTTTGGGCTCCCCTAGGCTAAGGCTAGGGCTCCCCTAGCCTTCAGGCTAGGGCACCCCTAGGCTTTGGGCTCCCCTAGGCTAAGGCTAGGGCTCCCCTAGCCTTCAGGCTAGGGCACCCCTAGGCTTTAGGCTAGGGCTCCCCTAGGCTAAGGCTAGGGCTCCCCTAGCCTTCAGGCTAGGGCACCCCTAGGCTTTAGGCTAGGGCTCCCCTAGGCTAAGGCTAGGGCTCCCCTAGCCTTCAGGCTAGGGCACCCCTAGGCTTTAGGCTAGGGCTCCCCTAGGCTAAGGCTAGGGCTCCCCTAGCCTTCAGGCTAGGGCACCCCTAGGCTTTAGGCTAGGGTTCCCCTAGGCTAAGGCTAGGGCTCCCCTAGCCTTCAGGCTAGGGCACCCCTAGGCTTTAGGCTAGGGCTCCCCTAGGCTAAGGCTAGGGCTCCCCTAGCCTTCAGGCTAGGGCACCCCTAGGCTTTAGGCTAGGGCTCCCCTAGGCTAAGGCTAGGGCTCCCCTAGCCTTCAGGCTAGGGCACCCCTAGGCTTTGGGCTCCCCTAGGCTAAGGCTAGGGCTCCCCTAGCCTTCAGGCTAGGGCACCCCTAGGCTTTGGGCTCCCCTAGGCTAAGGCTAGGGCTCCCCTAGCCTTCAGGCTAGGGCACCCCTAGGCTTTAGGCTAGGGGTCCCCTAGGCTAAGGCTAGGGCTCCCCTAGCCTTCAGGCTAGGGCACCCCTAGGCTTTAGGCTAGGGGTCCCCTAGGCTAAGGCTAGGGCTCCCCTAGCCTTCAGGCTAGGGCACCCCTAGGCTTTAGGCTAGGGCTCCCCTAGGCTAAGGCTAGGGCTCCCCTAGCCTTCAGGCTAGGGCACCCCTAGGCTTTAGGCTAGGGCTCCCCTAGGCTAGCTAGGGCTCCCCTAGCCTTCAGGCTAGGACACCCCTAGGCTTTAGGCTAGGGCTCCCCTAGGCTAAGGCTAGGGCTCCCCTAGCCTTCAGGCTAGGGCACCCCTAGGCTTTAGGCTAGGGCTCCCCTAGGCTAAGGCTAGGGCTCCCCTAGCCTTCAGGCTAGGGCACCCCTAGGCTTTAGGCTAGGGCTCCCCTAGGCTAAGGCTAGGGCTCCCCTAGCCTTCAGGTTAGGGCACCCCTAGGCTTTAGGCTAGGGCTCCCCTAGGCTAAGGCTAGGGCTCCCCTAGCCTTCAGGCTAGGGCACCCCTAGGCTTTAGGCTAGGGCTCCCCTAGGCTAAGGCTAGGGCTCCCCTAGCCTTCAGGCTAGGGCACCCCTAGGCTTTAGGCTAGGGCTCCCCTAGGCTAAGGCTAGGGCTCCCCTAGCCTTCAGGCTAGGGCACCCCTAGGCTTTAGGCTAGGGCTCCCCTAGGCTAAGGCTAGGGCTCCCCTAGCCTTCAGGCTAGGGCACCCCTAGGCTTTAGGCTAGGGCTCCCCTAGGCTAAGGCTAGGGCTCCCCTAGCCTTCAGTCTAGGGCACCCCTAGGCTTTAGGCTAGGGCTCCCCTAGGCTAAGGCTAGGGCTCCCCTAGCCTTCAGGCTAGGGCACCCCTAGGCTTTAGGCTAGGGCTCCCCTAGGCTAAGGCTAGGGCTCCCCTAGCCTTCAGGCTAGGGCACCCCTAGGCTTTAGGCTAGGGCTCCCCTAGGCTAAGGCTAGGGCTCCCCTAGCCTTCAGGCTAGGGCACCCCTAGGCTTTAGGCTAGGGCTCCCCTAGGCTAAGGCTAGGGCTCCCCTAGCCTTCAGGCTAGGGCACCCCTAGGCTTTAGGCTAGGGCTCCCCTAGGCTAAGGCTAGGGCTCCCCTAGCCTTCAGGCTAGGGCACCCCTAGGCTTTAGGCTAGGGCTCCCCTAGCCTTCAGGCTAGGGCACCCCTAGGCTTTGGGCTCCCCTAGGCTTTAGGCTAGGGCTCCCCTAGCCTTCAGGCTAGGGCACCCCTAGGCTTTGGGCTCCCCTAGGCTTTAGGCTAGGGCTCCCCTAGCCTTCAGGCTAGGGCACCCCTAGGCTTTGGGCTCCCCTAGGCTTTAGGCTAGGGCTACCCTAGCCTTCAGGCTAGGGCACCCCTAGGCTTTGGGCTCCCCTAGGCTTTAGGCTAGGGCTCCCCTAGCCTTCAGGCTAGGGCACCCCTAGACTTTGGACTCCCCTAGGCTTTAGGCTAGGGCTCCCCTAGCCTTCAGGCTAGGGCACCCCTAGGCTTTGGGCTCCCCTAGGCTTTAGGCTAGGGCTCCCCTAGCCTTCAGGCTAGGGCACCCCTAGGCTTTGGGCTCCCCTAGGCTTTAGGCTAGGGCTCCCCTAGCCTTCAGGCTAGGGCACCCCTAGGCTTTGGTCTCCCCTAGGCTTTAGGCTAGGGCTCCCCTAGCCTTCAGGCTAGGGCACCCCTAGGCTTTGGGCTCCCCTAGGCTTTAGGCTAGGGCTCCCCTAGCCTTCAGGCTAGGGCACCCCTAGGCTTTGGGCTCCCCTAGGCTTTAGGCTAGGGCTCCCCTAGCCTTCAGGCTAGGGCACCCCTAGGCTTTGGGCTCCCCTAGGCTAAGTCTAGGGCTCCCCTAGCCTTCAGGCTAGGGCACCCCTAGGCTTTGGGCTCCCCTAGGCTAAGGCTAGGGCTCCCCTAGCCTTCAGGCTAGGGCACCCCTAGCCTTTAGGCTAGGGCTCCCCTAGGCTAAGGCTAGGGCTCCCGTAGCCTTCTGGCTAGGGCACCCCTAGGCTTTAGGCTAGGGCTCCCCTAGGCTAAGGCTAGGGCTCCCCTAGCCTTCAGGCTAGGGCACCCCTAGGCTTTAGGCTAGGGCTCCCCTAGGCTAAGGCTAGGGCTCCCCTAGCCTTCAGGCTAGGGCACCCCTAGGCTTTAGGCTAGGGCTCCCCTAGGCTAAGGCTAGGGCTCCCCTAGCCTTCAGGCTAGGGCACCCCTAGGCTTTAGGCTAGGGCTCCCCTAGGCTAAGGCTAGGGCTCCCCTAGCCTTCAGGCTAGGGCACCCCTAGGCTTTGGGCTCCCCTAGGCTAAGGCTAGGGCTCCCCTAGCCTTCAGGCTAGGGCACCCCTAGGCTTTGGGCTAGGGCTCCCCTAGGCTAAGGCTAGGGCTCCCCTAGCCTTCAGGCTAGGGCACCCCTAGGCTTTGGGCTAGGTCTCCCCTAGGCTAAGGCTAGGGCTCCCCTAGCCTTCAGGCTAGGGCACCCCTAGGCTTTGGGCTAGGGCTCCCCTAGGCTAAGGCTAGGGCTCCCCTAGCCTTCAGGCTAGGGCACCCCTAGGCTTTGGGCTAGGGCTCCCCTAGGCTAAGGCTAGGGCTCCCCTAGCCTTCAGGCTAGGGCACCCCTAGGCTTTGGGCTAGGGCTCCCCTAGGCTAAGGCTAGGGCTCCCCTAGCCTTCAGGCTAGGGCACCCCTAGGCTTTGGGCTAGGGCTCCCCTAGGCTAAGGCTAGGGCTCCCCTAGCCTTCAGGCTAGGGCACCCCTAGGCTTTGGGCTAGGGCTCCCCTAGGCTAAGGCTAGGGCTCCCCTAGCCTTCAGGCTAGGGCACCCCTAGGCTTTAGGCTAGGGCTCCCCTAGGCTAAGGCTAGGGCTCCCCTAGCCTTCAGGCTAGGGCACCCCTAGGCTTTAGGCTAGGGCTCCCCTAGGCTAAGGCTAGGGCTCCCCTAGCCTTCATGCTAGGGCACCCCTAGGCTTTAGGCTAGGGCTCCCCTAGGCTAAGGCTAGGGCTCCCCTAGCCTTCAGGCTAGGGCACCCCTAGGCTTTGGGCTCCCCTAGGCTAAGGCTAGGGCTCCCCTAGCCTTCAGGCTAGGGCACCCCTAGGCTTTAGGCTAGGGCTCCCCTAGGCTAAGGCTAGGGCTCCCCTAGCCTTCAGGCTAGGGCACCCCTAGGCTTTAGGCTAGGGCTCCCCTAGGCTAAGGCTAGGGCTCCCCTAGCCTTCAGGCTAGGGCACCCCTAGGCTTTGGGCTCCCCTAGGCTAAGGCTAGGGCTCCCCTAGCCTTCAGGCTAGGGCACCCCTAGGCTTTGGGCTCCCCTAGGCTAAGGCTAGGGCTCCCCTAGCCTTCAGGCTAGGGCACCCCTAGGCTTTGGGCTCCCCTAGGCTAAGGCTAGGGCTCCCCTAGCCTTCAGGCTAGGGCACCCCTAGGCTTTAGGCTAGGGCTCCCCTAGGCTAAGGCTAGGGCTCCCCTAGCCTTCAGGCTAGGGCACCCCTAGGCTTTAGGCTAGGGCTCCCCTAGGCTAAGGCTAGGGCTCCCCTAGCCTTCAGGCTAGGGCACCCCTAGGCTTTAGGCTAGGGCTCCCCTAGGCTAAGGCTAGGGCTCCCCTAGCCTTCAGGCTAGGGCACCCCTAGGCTTTAGGCTAGGGCTCCCCTAGGCTAAGGCTAGGGCTCCCCTAGCCTTCAGGCTAGGGCACCCCTAGGCTTTAGGCTAGGGCTCCCCTAGGCTAAGGCTAGGGCTCCCCTAGCCTTCAGGCTAGGGCACCCCTAGGCTTTAGGCTAGGGCTCCCCTAGGCTAAGGCTAGGGCTCCCCTAGCCTTCAGGCTAGGGCACCCCTAGGCTTTAGGCTAGGGCTCCCCTAGGCTAAGGCTAGGGCTCCCCTAGCCTTCAGGCTAGGGCACCCCTAGGCTTTGGGCTCCCCTAGGCTAAGGCTAGGGCTCCCCTAGCCTTCAGGCTAGGGCACCCCTAGGCTTTGGGCTCCCCTAGGCTAAGGCTAGGGCTCCCCTAGCCTTCAGGCTAGGGCACCCCTAGGCTTTGGGCTCCCCTAGGCTAAGGCTAGGGCTCCCCTAGCCTTCAGGCTAGGGCACCCCTAGGCTTTGGGCTCCCCTAGGCTAAGGCTAGGGCTCCCCTAGCCTTCAGGCTAGGGCACCCCTAGGCTTTAGGCTAGGGCTCCCCTAGGCTAAGGCTAGGGCTCCCCTAGCCTTCAGGCTAGGGCACCCCTAGGCTTTAGGCTAGGGCTCCCCTAGGCTAAGGCTAGGGCTCCCCTAGCCTTCAGGCTAGGGCACCCCTAGGCTTTAGGCTAGGGCTCCCCTAGGCTAAGGCTAGGGCTCCCCTAGCCTTCAGGCTAGGGCACCCCTAGGCTTTAGGCTAGGGCTCCCCTAGGCTAAGGCTAGGGCTCCCCTAGCCTTCAGGCTAGGGCTCCCCTAGCCTTCAGGCTAGGGCACCCCTAGGCTTTAGGCTAGGGCTCCCCTAGGCTAAGGCTAGGGCTCCCCTAGCCTTCAGGCTAGGGCACCCCTAGGCTTTAGGCTAGGGCTCCCCTAGGCTAAGGCTAGGGCTCCCCTAGCCTTCAGGCTAGGGCACCCCTAGGCTTTAGGCTAGGGCTCCCCTAGGCTAAGGCTAGGGCTCCCCTAGCCTTCAGGCTAGGGCACCCCTAGGCTTTAGGCTAGGGCTCCCCTAGGCTAAGGCTAGGGCTCCCCTAGCCTTCAGGCTAGGGCACCCCTAGGCTTTAGGCTAGGGCTCCCCTAGGCTAAGGCTAGGGCTCCCCTAGCCTTCAGGCTAGGGCACCCCTAGGCTTTAGGCTAGGGCTCCCCTAGGCTAAGGCTAGGGCTCCCCTAGCCTTCAGGCTAGGGCACCCCTAGGCTTTAGGCTAGGGCTCCCCTAGGCTAAGGCTAGGGCTCCCCTAGCCTTCAGGCTAGGGCACCCCTAGGCTTTAGGCTAGGGCTCCCCTAGGCTAAGGCTAGGGCTCCCCTAGCCTTCAGGCTAGGGTACCCCTAGGCTTTAGGCTAGGGCTCCCCTAGGCTAAGGCTAGGGCTCCCCTAGCCTTCAGGCTAGGGCACCCCTAGGCTTTAGGCTAGGGCTCCCCTAGGCTAAGGCTAGG
>NW_027458783.1:17500-24463 GCF_050624435.1 Tenrec ecaudatus
TGTGTGTGTGTGTGTGTGTGTGTGTGTGTGTGTGTGTGTGTGTGTGTGGGTGGGTGTGTGTGGGTGTGTGGGTGTGTGGGTGTGGGTGTGGGTGTATTTATTATTTAAAAAATTTTAAAATTGATTTCACCCGAGAGGAGATCTTGTCGCTAGAGGGAGGGGGTCGACCAGGAGTCCTGGCGGGAGATGGGCGCATGCACATTACACTGCGTAGGATCGACTGGCGTTCCCCTTTCCATCTCTTGATCTGATCTGATGTCCCGGATCGGTTCGGGGTTTCCTTCTTGGCATCTTATCACTGTCTCGAGATGTTTTCCTATTGATTGCATCCCTTGACTTCATTCAGACATGAAGGTGGGCGCTGCGTGGTGTGTGTGGAAAGGGTGGTGGGGGACAGAGTCGATACACACGTGGGTCGACCAGTAGCCCCGTCCGTCCTTTTGGTCAAGCGGTAAGGCATGTATGTCTTAATGTATCTTCTTTTAAAAAAATCGTTTTATTAGGGGCTCGCACAACTCTTATCACAACCCATACATCAATTGTGTCAAGCATATTTCATAATTTTATTAAAAAGACCCTGCCTGGCTTGTGCGCATGTCTGGCGCACATGCGCGTTAGGGCGCGCAGGGGCGACCAGTGCTCCCTCCTCCTCTCGGTCCCAATTTCCCCACACGTTTAGGTTAGTTTCGGGTTTTCTTTTATGCATCATCTGATCACTGATTGTCTCAAGGTGTTTTTTTTTCCTATTGATTTCATCATCAATTTACTTCATCGAGATACACTCACTCACTCACTCACTCACTCACTCACTCACTCACTCACTCACTCACTCACTCACTCACGCCAGTCACGCTACTGAGCAGGAATCCTGCGCTGACGAGAGCTCCGGAACCAGCAAATGGCCACCTGCTCTTCCTTGCAAGACGTTGAGCCTCCTCCAAAGAAGCAAACACAAGAAACTCCACTTCAGAGAAGAAATAACGTGTGGCATTAGGGCCCAGCCAAGAAGTTGGACCATCGCCAAGAATCAGCAGCTGGTCGGAGGAGCCACCGCAAAAGTGTGGAGAAACCCCATGAGAGAGACTTGACTGGGACAGTGAATACGTCAAAGAACCAGCCAAGTTGTCCGTTGAAACCTGGGTAGAGACAGACAGGCACTGACTTTTTAGAGAGCTAGGAACCAAGGAGACATCAACTCCTGCTCTGCTCTCTCCAACTCTACCCGGGGTGAACGCACCGATGAAGGCAATGCTTGTTGGGACTATGATGCTAGAATGATACGTGTGCAGAGCGCTGTTATTATGCTCATACTTATGATCACGCTTGCTTGCTCCAGTCCTTTTATCCTTTGGATTATTTTTGGCTGGTGTGATGTGTGTCTGCAGTGAATAAACCGAGCATTCGAAAACGTCTAAGAGCGTTAAGTAATTATTGGTGACGCCGCTGCTCCTGACGCGTGCATCAGGTTCACTCTTGGCTCCGTATTTGTTTTTATGGCTTCTGAGAGAATGGCTTGTGAGTGTGTGGCTCTTTCCTCTGAGAGCCTAGAGGAGGCCCTCCTTCCTGTGTGAGGTTTCTGTGTCAGTCAGTCTGTCTCTCTCAACCCTCCCTCCCTCCCTCCCTCCCTCCATCCGCCAGCTCTCTTCACAGAGGAAGAGGGCCTGGCTGCGGTGTAGAATTCGGCTTGCCCTTGCACATGTGCTCTATCTCTCCATCTATCTATATCTAATGTATCTATCCTCGCTGCTGTGCGCCTTCCCCCGGCGTGGGTCTTTGTGACCCCAGCGGCTACCTTGAGCCAAAGGGGTCGGAGAGGTCTTGTTTGAGCGAGCGAGCAAGCTAGCGAGCACTCCAACCCTGACTGTAGAGGTCTAGTTCTAGTTCAGAGTCCACTTGGCCGCTTCTCAAACCCAGCAGCCCCTCCCTCCCTCCCACCCTCCTATTCTTGTAAGGCGTCTGCTTTTCTAAAGGTGGGTTAAGGGCCGCAGCCTGCCCCCCCCCCCCCCCCGTAGAAGTCAGCCTGGTGGGTGGGGAATGTGGGAAGCCAAGCTTTCTCCCGAGTTTGTCTCTCCCCCAGGCATACATATCCCACTGAAAGGCCATTCACCCAAGGTAGGCATATCCCACTGAAAGGTCATTCACCCAAGGTAGGTTCTGGGTTACTCTCCCTCAGGGTGGTCAGCCTTTTAGAGCAAGCAGACAGACACCACTGTTTGTGCCACCATAGGGAGGGAGGAAGGACCCCGCTCGCTTCCGATCAGGGTGGTAGTGGTAGAGGTTGAGCCCACTGGAGAGTGAGCAAGGTTAGGCTGCCCCGTTGAATCTAGGGGAGGGGGGTGGGGGACCACCAGGTGCAGCTGAGAGTGAGCAAGCTTTATACCCCTGAGCTGTGTCTGCCTCTGTTATTTTCCATCTCTCTCTCTCTCTCTCTCTCCCCCCCCCCCCCCCCCGCTGTCCGATTTAGCCTATGGAACCCGGGGTTCGTTGTAGGGGGCTGGGGCTGTCCTTCCCCCCGCCCCCCACCGGGGGTGAACATTCTTGGGGGGTGTTGCAAAGGACGCCTGGCCAACACAGGCCAGGCAGGGGAAAAGTTCAGCGGCGCCTATTAGCGAGGTCTGTATTAATTACGTCAAGGTGGCCCGGGCGGGCGGGGCGTTTTCATTAGGTTTCCAAGGAAGGCAGAGAGGTTGGGGGCGGGCGAAGCCCTGATGTCCAACAGGCGGGTGGATGTGACTTGCGGGAGGCGAGGCACGTCCGCCACCGTCTCTGTTGCTCGCCTTGGTTTTCATTGAGAGGCCCACACGGGAGGGGGTGGGTTCATCCTCAGGTGGCGAAGAGGTTTTCCTTTCACTTATAGAAGGGGTGGCGAGCGTGCTATGTTGGGCGGTGTGATTCGGCTTACTGTGCCAAACCTGGCCTTATATTAAGAAGAGTTGGGGTGTGATAAGGTCGTGGTTTGGGTCCGGTGGGCAGAGAGAGAAATGCGTCTGCCAGCAAGCCCCAGGCTCTCTCGCTCTCTCGCTCTCTGGCGGTGTTGCCCCACTGTGTGACTGCCTTAGCTAGTTGTCTGCCTCCAATTGTGAGCTAATGTCTACAACCTGTGTGTGGGGGCGCCCGACCCATGGATCCTGCCGTTAAAGCTGGATTTTTTTTTTCTTCTCCCCCTTTCAGATGTGCGTTGCCGTGCCGCTGGCGTTGATGGTACACGTCGCTGGAGCTCGGTGATCTGGCTAAGCGTGGGGGGGACCCAGCTGGCTGGCTGGCTGGCTGGCTGCCTGCTGCCTCCGGCTGGACGGAATGCATCGCTCTCTGGAAGACTCTGCTCTGCAGTCTTGCTTCCTTGACCTTGGACGGAGCAGCCGTTGCAAGAGGAAGGATTTCCAGGCTATTAACTATTTAATGGAAGTGATTCAAGCTGAGCCGCGCTCCCCCGTCCCCCGGGTGCATTGCATCGTTGTGGACTAAATTAGCTGTTACATTACTTCGCGTTTTGTGTGTGGTTGGTAGGTAGGTAGGTAGGTAGGTAGGTAGGTAGGTAGGTAGGTAGGTAGGTAGGGTGGGGGTGGGGGATAGGGGAGGTAGGTAGGGGATAGGGGAGGAAGGAAGGAAGGAAGGAAGGAAGGAAGGAAGAAGTGAGAGTGGGAGTTAGGTGGGGAGGTGAGTTAGGGCATAGGTAGGGTAGAGTGAGAGTGAGTGAGCGTGAGAGTTGTTGGGGAGGTAGGTAGCACATAGGTAGGTAGCACATAGGTAGGTAGGGTAGGAAGGAAGTGAGAGTGGGAGTGGGAGTTAGTTGGTGGGGAAGTTAGGGTAGCGATGAGGGGGAGTTAGGTGACAGGCAGAGGCAGCACGATCCGGTGGCTGTGATGTCATTGTGAAAGTCGGCCCTTGACACACACGAGGTTTTTTTGTGTCGCTTGCTCGCGTGCCCGGGTCGGGCGTTCCGGGCCACGGGGCGCGAGGGCGGGGGGAGGTTGGACCCTTGTCGCCCGCTCGCTTCACCTGGTGGCCCGGTGTGCGTCCCTGGCCGAGTCTGCCGTGTTGAGGGGGTCGTCTGTGTGTGCTGCGTCTGTGGGTGTCCCCGCTGCCCGACAGGCGCGCGGGCGGGCCAGCCAGCCAGCCGTGCGCATCCCGTCTGTCTCTCCCTGCCGGCTAAGAGGCGCGCGGGCGCGCCTGTCTCCCTGTCCCTGGGTCGGCTCGGGTCGACCAGGGCGGCGGAGAGTGGCGAGGGAGAAGAGAAGAGAAGGAAAGAGTGGAGGAGCGTCCGGGGGCGGCGGCCCGAGTTTGCCGGGCGAGGCCGGCCGGGCGGGGGGGTTGGTGGCGCGCGCGCGCCACCAACCCCCCCGCCCGGCCGGCCTCGCCCGGCAAACTCGGGCCGCCGCCCCCGGACGCGAAAGGTGGGTAGACCAGCAGCCTCGGAGAAGATATCTTGTCTTCTTCCTCGTCGCCGCTAGGGGGAATCGTCGGGCGTTTCCCCGGTCCGGGCGAGCCTTCGGCCACGCGCGCATGCGCGCTGTGGCGCTACCGGTGGGCCGACCACCGCACCGCTCCCCCTCCTACTCTCAATCACTCCGATCCTTTCCTCTGAGAGCCTAGAGAAGGCTCTCCTGCGTGAAGTTTCTGTCTGTGTGTGTGTGTGTCTGTCTCTCCCCCCATCCGTCCGTCCGTCCGTCCGTCCGTCCGTCCGTCCGTCCGTCCGTCCATCCATCCATCCATCCATCCATCCATCCATCCATCCATCCATCCATCCATCAATCCATCACTTCTCTTCACAAAGGAAGAGGGTCTGCGTGGCGAGAGGAGGGTGGGAAGGGAGGGCGTATGTTTGAACCTTCAGCCCCTTATCCCCATATATACGATGGCAGGCAGTGAATAATAAAACCTAAGCGTGACAAACACAATGTGATGCTTCTGTCCGTTTGATGGGATTGATCCGCTTCAAACAGAGGGCACCAGGGGTGGTGAGTTAGTAGGTTTGGGGCGGGCAGAGGTGGTGGCTCTGCTGCTGCTGCTGCTGCTGCTGCTGCTGCTGCTGCTGCTGCTGCTGCTGCACGATTGCATTGACTAAAGCGTGGTTCAAGGCACTCCTGAAACTTGACCTGGTGGCCCTGGTACTGTACGCACACGCACACACACCACGCTCTTGCTCTTTTCCTTCAGGGATTTGAAGTTCCTGAAGACAGGACAGATTGCTCCTCCCCTGGCTGAGAGAGGGAGGGAGGGAGGCAGGTTGGTGGTGGTAGTTGGTGGTGGTGGTGGTGGTGGTGTGTTATGTGGGGTGTGTGTGTGTTTGTGAATCATGGTGTAAAAACACACACTCTGCCCGCCTGTCCATCAGTCCGCCTTCCCATGAGAAGCCAAAAAGGACCCATGGAGGCAGGCAGAACCCACTTCTTCGAATGGATTTAGGTCTCTCTCCCACCATCAACCTAGAATGGAAGCTCCAACTGAATCCACTTCACTCACATGCAGACTCAAAAACGGATGGATCTTGGACTTTCACTCGCTGTCCCTGAGCGTGCCTTCCGTGGCTATTATTTTGTCATGTCTTACACTGTTGGACGTCTCCCTTCACCCACTTTCCTGTTGTCCTTGCCCCAGGGGTGAGATGATCTCGGTCCATCTTGTAATGCTAGTGCTCAGATGAGGACTCTCCCTCCTTCCTCACGCAGGCACCTTTGTCCATATTCTTTAGCTTCCTTCCTTTCAAACGTGTGTTTTCTAGGGGCCTAGACACTGGGCAGCCTCCTTCCATCAGTCCCTCCCTCTGTCCCACCGTCTGTCACTCGCTGCCTGCCTGCCTGCCTGCCTGCCTGCCTGCCTGCCTGCCTGCCTGCCTGCCTGCCTGCGTTCTTCCTGACTTTCATGAAAAAGCTCTCAAGTCTTTCTACGACCGACGAGTGTCAGGCCTCAGGCCTTTCCTCCTCTTGAAGAAGAGTTTCTTTCTTCCCCTCTTCCATTCCATTCCTATATTCTTGAGTTTTTGCTTTTCCCCCTTTAAAAAATAAAAACAGGAGACCAGTCAAATGACTTGCAGGGGTGGGGGGTGGACACACACACCACACCACACACACACACACACCCTACCTACACCTGACTAGCCATCCAACAAACAAAGCACACACACATACCGGGTGCCTAGGATGTTTGCCAAATTCTCCCTCACCCCTTGTAAGCACTCGGTTGGTTCCCAATCCACTCCGCTCATAGGGCGGTGCGCCCCCTGTTCTCATCACGACAACTGCTAGAGATTCACGAGGGCGGTGTGTGTGTTTATTTTCTGGGATCGGAGCCGCCGCTTTTGGACTGAGTCCCAGTGCTGGCGGTTGGAAGCTCCAGCTCCACTAGATGGGCCAGCAGGACCCAGCCGCGATTCTGAAGACCCCTCAGGCCTCCCTCTTCCGTGACCATGCGGGTGGGTGGGGGTTGCAGTTCCCGACGGGCTCCTCTGGATCGATCCCCCCCGCTCGCTCCCCACTCCCTTCCCCATCCCGGCCTGGGCGTCCCACACACAAGCAACCTCTAGTTCACTTGCCCGAGTTAGGGTCAAAGTCCAAACTAAGATGAACAACAGAATAAAAAAAAAAAAAAACAACCGAAAAACCGGTCACCCTGAGGCCAACGGTGGCTCTCTAGCCAGAGACCAGGGGATTGAGATGCTAAAAGAGCTGGCTTCATATGTTAATCAAGCCCCGGCCTTCCTTCCTGCCTTCCTTCCTTCCTTCGGAGCCTTTTCAGGTGGGTGGGTGAGGGGGCAGGCTTGGGGCTGCTGGGTGGCTGGGTGGAAGGGAGCTAGGCGGCAGGCCTGCAGGTCTTAGGTTTCCCCTGGACCCCTGAGGATTCTCCCCTCCCCCCCCCCCCCACACACACACTCCCCCTTCTGCGGATTTCAGCATTTGGGAGACACAAGTCCTCCCATGAAGGCCCCTAGGAGATTTCATTCCTACCGGGATGGTTGGGGCCCAT
>NW_027458785.1:0-25690 GCF_050624435.1 Tenrec ecaudatus
GCTCCCCTAGGCTAAGGCTAGGGCTCCCCTAGCCTTCAGGCTAGGGCACCCCTAGGCTTTAGGCTCCCCTAGGCTAAGGCTAGGGCTCCCCTAGCCTTCAGGCTAGGGCACCCCTAGGCTTTAGGCTCCCCTAGGCTAAGGCTAGGGCTCCCTAGCCTTCAGGCTAGGGCACCCCTAGGCTTTAGGCTCCCCTAGGCTAAGGCTAGGGCTCCCCTAGCCTTCAGGCTAGGGCACCCCTAGGCTTTAGGCTCCCTAGGCTAAGGCTAGGGCTCCCCTAGCCTTCAGGCTAGGGCACCCCTAGGCTTTAGGCTCCCCTAGGCTAAGGCTAGGGCTCCCCTAGCCTTCAGGCTAGGGCACCCCTAGGCTTTAGGCTCCCCTAGGCTAAGGCTAGGGCTCCCCTAGCCTTCAGGCTAGGGCACCCCTAGGCTTTAGGCTCCCCTAGGCTAAGGCTAGGGCTCCCCTAGCCTTCAGGCTAGGGCACCCCTAGGCTTTAGGCTCCCCTAGGCTAAGGCTAGGGCTCCCCTAGCCTTCAGGCTAGGGCACCCCTAGGCTTTAGGCTCCCCTAGGCTAAGGCTAGGGCTCCCCTAGCCTTCAGGCTAGGGCACCCCTAGGCTTTAGGCTCCCCTAGGCTAAGGCTAGGGCTCCCCTAGCCTTCAGGCTAGGGCACCCCTAGGCTTTAGGCTCCCCTAGGCTAAGGCTAGGGCTCCCCTAGCCTTCAGGCTAGGGCACCCCTAGGCTTTAGGCTCCCCTAGGCTAAGGCTAGGGCTCCCCTAGCCTTCAGGCTAGGGCACCCCTAGGCTTTAGGCTCCCCTAGGCTAAGGCTAGGGCTCCCCTAGCCTTCAGGCTAGGGCACCCCTAGGCTTTAGGCTCCCCTAGGCTAAGGCTAGGGCTCCCCTAGCCTTCAGGCTAGGGCACCCCTAGGCTTTAGGCTCCCCTAGGCTAAGGCTAGGGCTCCCCTAGCCTTCAGGCTAGGGCACCCCTAGGCTTTAGGCTAGGGCTCCCCTAGGCTAAGGCTAGGGCTCCCCTAGCCTTCAGGCTAGGGCACCCCTAGGCTTTAGGCTCCCCTAGGCTAAGGCTAGGGCTCCCCTAGCCTTCAGGCTAGGGCACCCCTAGGCTTTAGGCTCCCCTAGGCTAAGGCTAGGGCTCCCCTAGCCTTCAGGCTAGGGCACCCCTAGGCTTTAGGCTCCCCTAGGCTAAGGCTAGGGCTCCCCTAGCCTTCAGGCTAGGGCACCCCTAGGCTTTAGGCTAGGGCTCCCCTAGGCTAAGGCTAGGGCTCCCCTAGCCTTCAGGCTAGGGCACCCCTAGGCTTTAGGCTCCCCTAGGCTAAGGCTAGGGCTCCCCTAGCCTTCAGGCTAGGGCACCCCTAGGCTTTAGGCTAGGGCTCCCCTAGGCTAAGGCTAGGGCTCCCCTAGCCTTCAGGCTAGGGCACCCCTAGGCTTTAGGCTCCCCTAGGCTAAGGCTAGGGCTCCCCTAGCCTTCAGGCTAGGGCACCCCTAGGCTTTAGGCTAGGGCTCCCCTAGGCTAAGGCTAGGGCTCCCCTAGCCTTCAGGCTAGGGCACCCCTAGGCTTTAGGCTCCCCTAGGCTAAGGCTAGGGCTCCCCTAGCCTTCAGGCTAGGGCACCCCTAGGCTTTAGGCTAGGGCTCCCCTAGGCTAAGGCTAGGGCTCCCCTAGCCTTCAGGCTAGGGCACCCCTAGGCTTTAGGCTCCCCTAGGCTAAGGCTAGGGCTCCCCTAGCCTTCAGGCTAGGGCACCCCTAGGCTTTAGGCTAGGGCTCCCCTAGGCTAAGGCTAGGGCTCCCCTAGCCTTCAGGCTAGGGCACCCCTAGGCTTTAGGCTCCCCTAGGCTAAGGCTAGGGCTCCCCTAGCCTTCAGGCTAGGGCACCCCTAGGCTTTAGGCTAGGGCTCCCCTAGGCTAAGGCTAGGGCTCCCCTAGCCTTCAGGCTAGGGCACCCCTAGGCTTTAGGCTCCCCTAGGCTAAGGCTAGCCTAGCCTTCAGGCTAGGGCACCCTAGGCTTTAGGCTAAGGCTCCCCTAAGCTAAGGCTAGGGCTCCCCTAGCCTTCAGGCTAGGGCACCCCTAGGCTTTAGGCTCCCCTAGGCTAAGGCTAGGGCTCCCCTAGCCTTCAGGCTAGGGCACCCCTAGGCTTTAGGCTAGGGCTCCCCTAGGCTAAGGCTAGGGCTCCCCTAGCCTTCAGGCTAGGGCACCCCTAGGCTTTAGGCTCCCCTAGGCTAAGGCTAGGGCTCCCTAGCCTTCAGGCTAGGGCACCCCTAGGCTTTAGGCTAGGGCTCCCCTAGGCTAAGGCTAGGGCTCCCCTAGCCTTCAGGCTAGGGCACCCCTAGGCTTTAGGCTCCCCTAGGCTAAGGCTAGGGCTCCCCTAGCCTTCAGGCTAGGGCACCCCTAGGCTTTAGGCTAGGGCTCCCCTAGGCTAAGGCTAGGGCTCCCCTAGCCTTCAGGCTAGGGCACCCCTAGGCTTTAGGCTCCCCTAGGCTAAGGCTAGGGCTCCCCTAGCCTTCAGGCTAGGGCACCCCTAGGCTTTAGGCTAGGGCTCCCCTAGGCTAAGGCTAGGGCTCCCCTAGCCTTCAGGCTAGGGCACCCCTAGGCTTTAGGCTCCCCTAGGCTAAGGCTAGGGCTCCCCTAGCCTTCAGGCTAGGGCACCCCTAGGCTTTAGGCTAGGGCTCCCCTAGGCTAAGGCTAGGGCTCCCCTAGCCTTCAGGCTAGGGCACCCCTAGGCTTTAGGCTCCCCTAGGCTAAGGCTAGGGCTCCCCTAGCCTTCAGGCTAGGGCACCCCTAGGCTTTAGGCTAGGGCTCCCCTAGGCTAAGGCTAGGGCTCCCCTAGCCTTCAGGCTAGGGCACCCCTAGGCTTTAGGCTCCCCTAGGCTAAGGCTAGGGCTCCCCTAGCCTTCAGGCTAGGGCACCCCTAGGCTTTAGGCTAGGGCTCCCCTAGGCTAAGGCTAGGGCTCCCCTAGCCTTCAGGCTAGGGCACCCCTAGGCTTTAGGCTCCCCTAGGCTAAGGCTAGGGCTCCCCTAGCCTTCAGGCTAGGGCACCCCTAGGCTTTAGGCTAGGGCTCCCCTAGGCTAAGGCTAGGGCTCCCCTAGCCTTCAGGCTAGGGCACCCCTAGGCTTTAGGCTCCCCTAGGCTAAGGCTAGGGCTCCCCTAGCCTTCAGGCTAGGGCACCCCTAGGCTTTAGGCTAGGGCTCCCCTAGGCTAAGGCTAGGGCTCCCCTAGCCTTCAGGCTAGGGCACCCCTAGGCTTTAGGCTCCCCTAGGCTAAGGCTAGGGCTCCCCTAGCCTTCAGGCTAGGGCACCCCTAGGCTTTAGG
This sequence comes from Tenrec ecaudatus, assembly GCF_050624435.1. Classification (NCBI taxonomy): domain Eukaryota; kingdom Metazoa; phylum Chordata; class Mammalia; order Afrosoricida; family Tenrecidae; genus Tenrec; species Tenrec ecaudatus. The sequence goes on from NW_027458785.1 coordinate 3,318, forward strand.
CTCCCCTAGGCTAAGGCTAGGGCTCCCCTAGCCTTCAGGCTAGGGCACCCCTAGGCTTTAGGCTCCCCTAGGCTAAGGCTAGGGCTCCCCTAGCCTTCAGGCTAGGGCACCCCTAGGCTTTAGGCTCCCCTAGGCTAAGGCTAGGGCTCCCCTAGCCTTCAGGCTAGGGCACCCCTAGGCTTTAGGCTCCCCTAGGCTAAGGCTAGGGCTCCCCTAGCCTTCAGGCTAGGGCACCCCTAGGCTTTAGGCTCCCCTAGGCTAAGGCTAGGGCTCCCCTAGCCTTCAGGCTAGGGCACCCCTAGGCTTTAGGCTCCCCTAGGCTAAGGCTAGGGCTCCCCTAGCCTTCAGGCTAGGGCACCCCTAGGCTTTAGGCTCCCCTAGGCTAAGGCTAGGGCTCCCCTAGCCTTCAGGCTAGGGCACCCCTAGGCTTTAGGCTCCCCTAGGCTAAGGCTAGGGCTCCCCTAGCCTTCAGGCTAGGGCACCCCTAGGCTTTAGGCTCCCCTAGGCTAAGGCTAGGGCTCCCCTAGCCTTCAGGCTAGGGCACCCCTAGGCTTTAGGCTCCCCTAGGCTAAGGCTAGGGCTCCCCTAGCCTTCAGGCTAGGGCACCCCTAGGCTTTAGGCTCCCCTAGGCTAAGGCTAGGGCTCCCCTAGCCTTCAGGCTAGGGCACCCCTAGGCTTTAGGCTCCCCTAGGCTAAGGCTAGGGCTCCCCTAGCCTTCAGGCTAGGGCACCCCTAGGCTTTAGGCTCCCCTAGGCTAAGGCTAGGGCTCCCCTAGCCTTCAGGCTAGGGCACCCCTAGGCTTTAGGCTCCCCTAGGCTAAGGCTAGGGCTCCCCTAGCCTTCAGGCTAGGGCACCCCTAGGCTTTAGGCTCCCCTAGGCTAAGGCTAGGGCTCCCCTAGCCTTCAGGCTAGGGCACCCCTAGGCTTTAGGCTCCCCTAGGCTAAGGCTAGGGCTCCCCTAGCCTTCAGGCTAGGGCACCCCTAGGCTTTAGGCTCCCCTAGGCTAAGGCTAGGGCTCCCCTAGCCTTCAGGCTAGGGCACCCCTAGGCTTTAGGCTCCCCTAGGCTAAGGCTAGGGCTCCCCTAGCCTTCAGGCTAGGGCACCCCTAGGCTTTAGGCTCCCCTAGGCTAAGGCTAGGGCTCCCCTAGCCTTCAGGCTAGGGCACCCCTAGGCTTTAGGCTCCCCTAGGCTAAGGCTAGGGCTCCCCTAGCCTTCAGGCTAGGGCACCCCTAGGCTTTAGGCTCCCCTAGGCTAAGGCTAGGGCTCCCCTAGCCTTCAGGCTAGGGCACCCCTAGGCTTTAGGCTCCCCTAGGCTAAGGCTAGGGCTCCCCTAGCCTTCAGGCTAGGGCACCCCTAGGCTTTAGGCTCCCCTAGGCTAAGGCTAGGGCTCCCCTAGCCTTCAGGCTAGGGCACCCCTAGGCTTTAGGCTCCCCTAGGCTAAGGCTAGGGCTCCCCTAGCCTTCAGGCTAGGGCACCCCTAGGCTTTAGGCTCCCCTAGGCTAAGGCTAGGGCTCCCCTAGCCTTCAGGCTAGGGCACCCCTAGGCTTTAGGCTCCCCTAGGCTAAGGCTAGGGCTCCCCTAGCCTTCAGGCTAGGGCACCCCTAGGCTTTAGGCTCCCCTAGGCTAAGGCTAGGGCTCCCCTAGCCTTCAGGCTAGGGCACCCCTAGGCTTTAGGCTCCCCTAGGCTAAGGCTAGGGCTCCCCTAGCCTTCAGGCTAGGGCACCCCTAGGCTTTAGGCTCCCCTAGGCTAAGGCTAGGGCTCCCCTAGCCTTCAGGCTAGGGCACCCCTAGGCTTTAGGCTCCCCTAGGCTAAGGCTAGGGCTCCCCTAGCCTTCAGGCTAGGGCACCCCTAGGCTTTAGGCTCCCCTAGGCTAAGGCTAGGGCTCCCCTAGCCTTCAGGCTAGGGCACCCCTAGGCTTTAGGCTCCCCTAGGCTAAGGCTAGGGCTCCCTAGCCTTCAGGCTAGGGCACCCCTAGGCTTTAGGCTCCCCTAGGCTAAGGCTAGGGCTCCCCTAGCCTTCAGGCTAGGGCACCCCTAGGCTTTAGGCTCCCCTAGGCTAAGGCTAGGGCTCCCCTAGCCTTCAGGCTAGGGCACCCCTAGGCTTTAGGCTCCCCTAGGCTAAGGCTAGGGCTCCCCTAGCCTTCAGGCTAGGGCACCCCTAGGCTTTAGGCTCCCCTAGGCTAAGGCTAGGGCTCCCCTAGCCTTCAGGCTAGGGCACCCCTAGGCTTTAGGCTCCCCTAGGCTAAGGCTAGGGCTCCCCTAGCCTTCAGGCTAGGGCACCCCTAGGCTTTAGGCTCCCCTAGGCTAAGGCTAGGGCTCCCCTAGCCTTCAGGCTAGGGCACCCCTAGGCTTTAGGCTCCCCTAGGCTAAGGCTAGGGCTCCCCTAGCCTTCAGGCTAGGGCACCCCTAGGCTTTAGGCTCCCCTAGGCTAAGGCTAGGGCTCCCCTAGCCTTCAGGCTAGGGCACCCCTAGGCTTTAGGCTCCCCTAGGCTAAGGCTAGGGCTCCCCTAGCCTTCAGGCTAGGGCACCCCTAGGCTTTAGGCTCCCCTAGGCTAAGGCTAGGGCTCCCCTAGCCTTCAGGCTAGGGCACCCCTAGGCTTTAGGCTCCCCTAGGCTAAGGCTAGGGCTCCCCTAGCCTTCAGGCTAGGGCACCCCTAGGCTTTAGGCTCCCCTAGGCTAAGGCTAGGGCTCCCCTAGCCTTCAGGCTAGGGCACCCCTAGGCTTTAGGCTCCCCTAGGCTAAGGCTAGGGCTCCCCTAGCCTTCAGGCTAGGGCACCCCTAGGCTTTAGGCTCCCCTAGGCTAAGGCTAGGGCTCCCCTAGCCTTCAGGCTAGGGCACCCCTAGGCTTTAGGCTCCCCTAGGCTAAGGCTAGGGCTCCCCTAGCCTTCAGGCTAGGGCACCCCTAGGCTTTAGGCTCCCCTAGGCTAAGGCTAGGGCTCCCCTAGCCTTCAGGCTAGGGCACCCCTAGGCTTTAGGCTCCCCTAGGCTAAGGCTAGGGCTCCCCTAGCCTTCAGGCTAGGGCACCCCTAGGCTTTAGGCTCCCCTAGGCTAAGGCTAGGGCTCCCCTAGCCTTCAGGCTAGGGCACCCCTAGGCTTTAGGCTCCCCTAGGCTAAGGCTAGGGCTCCCCTAGCCTTCAGGCTAGGGCACCCCTAGGCTTTAGGCTCCCCTAGGCTAAGGCTAGGGCTCCCCTAGCCTTCAGGCTAGGGCACCCCTAGGCTTTAGGCTCCCCTAGGCTAAGGCTAGGGCTCCCCTAGCCTTCAGGCTAGGGCACCCCTAGGCTTTAGGCTCCCCTAGGCTAAGGCTAGGGCTCCCCTAGCCTTCAGGCTAGGGCACCCCTAGGCTTTAGGCTCCCCTAGGCTAAGGCTAGGGCTCCCCTAGCCTTCAGGCTAGGGCACCCCTAGGCTTTAGGCTCCCCTAGGCTAAGTCTAGGGCTCCCCTAGCCTTCAGGCTAGGGCACCCCTAGGCTTTAGGCTCCCCTAGGCTAAGGCTAGGGCTCCCCTAGCCTTCAGGCTAGGGCACCCCTAGGCTTTAGGCTCCCCTAGGCTAAGGCTAGGGCTCCCCTAGCCTTCAGGCTAGGGCACCCCTAGGCTTTAGGCTAGGGCTCCCCTAGGCTAAGGCTAGGGCTCCCCTAGCCTTCAGGCTAGGGCACCCCTAGGCTTTAGGCTCCCCTAGGCTAAGGCTAGGGCTCCCCTAGCCTTCAGGCTAGGGCACCCCTAGGCTTTAGGCTAGGGCTCCCCTAGGCTAAGGCTAGGGCTCCCCTAGCCTTCAGGCTAGGGCACCCCTAGGCTTTAGGCTAGGGCTCCCCTAGGCTAAGGCTAGGGCTCCCCTAGCCTTCAGGCTAGGGCACCCCTAGGCTTTAGGCTAGGGCTCCCCTAGGCTAAGGCTAGGGCTCCCCTAGCCTAAGGCTAGGGCTCCCCTAGCCTTCAGGCTAGGGCACCCCTAGGCTTTAGGCTAGGGCTCCCCTAGGCTAAGGCTAGGGCTCCCCTAGCCTTCAGGCTAGGGCACCCCTAGGCTTTAGGCTAGGGCTCCCCTAGGCTAAGGCTAGGGCTCCCCTAGCCTTCAGGCTAGGGCACCCCTAGGCTTTAGGCTAGGGCTCCCCTAGGCTAAGGCTAGGGCTCCCCTAGCCTTCAGGCTAGGGCACCCCTAGGCTTTAGGCTAGGGCTCCCCTAGGCTAAGGCTAGGGCTCCCCTAGCCTTCAGGCTAGGGCACCCCTAGGCTTTAGGCTAGGGCTCCCCTAGGCTAAGGCTAGGGCTCCCCTAGCCTTCAGGCTAGGGCACCCCTAGGCTTTAGGCTAGGGCTCCCCTAGGCTAAGGCTAGGGCTCCCCTAGCCTTCAGGCTAGGGCACCCCTAGGCTTTAGGCTAGGGCTCCCCTAGGCTAAGGCTAGGGCTCCCCTAGCCTTCAGGCTAGGGCACCCCTAGGCTTTAGGCTAGGGCTCCCCTAGGCTAAGGCTAGGGCTCCCCTAGCCTTCAGGCTAGGGCACCCCTAGGCTTTAGGCTAGGGCTCCCCTAGGCTAAGGCTAGGGCTCCCCTAGCCTTCAGGCTAGGGCACCCCTAGGCTTTAGGCTAGGGCTCCCCTAGGCTAAGGCTAGGGCTCCCCTAGCCTTCAGGCTAGGGCACCCCTAGGCTTTAGGCTAGGGCTCCCCTAGGCTAAGGCTAGGGCTCCCCTAGCCTTCAGGCTAGGGCACCCCTAGGCTTTAGGCTAGGGCTCCCCTAGGCTAAGGCTAGGGCTCCCCTAGCCTTCAGGCTAGGGCACCCCTAGGCTTTAGGCTAGGGCTCCCCTAGGCTAAGGCTAGGGCTCCCCTAGCCTTCAGGCTAGGGCACCCCTAGGCTTTAGGCTAGGGCTCCCCTAGGCTAAGGCTAGGGCTCCCCTAGCCTTCAGGCTAGGGCACCCCTAGGCTTTAGGCTAGGGCTCCCCTAGGCTAAGGCTAGGGCTCCCCTAGCCTTCAGGCTAGGGCACCCCTAGGCTTTAGGCTAGGGCTCCCCTAGGCTAAGGCTAGGGCTCCCCTAGCCTTCAGGCTAGGGCACCCCTAGGCTTTAGGCTAGGGCTCCCCTAGGCTAAGGCTAGGGCTCCCCTAGCCTTCAGGCTAGGGCACCCCTAGGCTTTAGGCTAGGGCTCCCCTAGGCTAAGGCTAGGGCTCCCCTAGCCTTCAGGCTAGGGCACCCCTAGGCTTTAGGCTAGGGCTCCCCTAGGCTAAGGCTAGGGCTCCCCTAGCCTTCAGGCTAGGGCACCCCTAGGCTTTAGGCTAGGGCTCCCCTTGGCTAAGGCTAGGGCTCGCCTAGCCTTCAGGCTAGGGCACCCCTAGGCTTTAGGCTAGGGCTCCCCTAGGCTAAGGCTAGGGCTCGCCTAGCCTTCAGGCTAGGGCACCCCTAGGCTTTAGGCTAGGGCTCCCCTAGGCTAAGGCTAGGGCTCGCCTAGCCTTCAGGCTAGGGCACCCCTAGGCTTTAGGCTAGGGCTCCCCTAGGCTAAGGCTAGGGCTCGCCTAGCCTTCAGGCTAGGGCACCCCTAGGCTTTAGGCTAGGGCTCCCCTAGGCTAAGGCTAGGGCTCCCCTAGCCTTCAGGCTAGGGCACCCCTAGGCTTTAGGCTAGGGCTCCCCTAGGCTAAGTCTAGGGCTCCCCTAGCCTTCAGGCTAGGGCACCCCTAGGCTTTAGGCTAGGGCTCCCCTAGGCTAAGTCTAGGGCTCCCCTAGCCTTCAGGCTAGGGCTCCCCTAGGCTTTAGGCTAGGGCTCCCCTAGGCTAAGGCTAGGGCTCCCCTAGCCTTCAGGCTAGGGCTCCCCTAGGCTTTAGGCTAGGGCTCCCCTAGCCTTCAGGCTAGGGCACCCCTAGGCTTCAGGCTAGGGCTCCGCTAGGCTAAGGCTAGGGCTCCCCTAGCCTTCAGGCTAGGGCACCCCTAGCCTTCAGGCTAGGGCTCCCCTAGGCTAAGGCTAGGGCTCCCCTAGGCTAAGGCTAGGGCTCCCCTAGCCTTCAGGCTAGGGCACCCCTAGGCTTTAGGCTAGGGCTCCCCTAGGCTAAGGCTAGGGCTCCCCTAGCCTTCAGGCTAGGGCACCCCTAGGCTTTAGGCTAGGGCTCCCCTAGGCTAAGGCTAGGGCTCCCCTAGCTTTCAGGCCAGGGCACCCCTAGGCTTTAGGCTAGGGCTCCCCTAGGCTAAGGCTAGGGCTCCCCTAGCCTTCAGGCCAGGGCACCCCTAGGCTTTAGGCTAGGGCTCCCCTAGGCTAAGGCTAGGGCTCCCCTAGCCTTCAGGCCAGGGCACCCCTAGGCTTTAGGCTAGGGCTCCCCTAGGCTAAGGCTAGGGCTCCCCTAGCCTTCAGGCCAGGGCACCCCTAGGCTTTAGGCTAGGGCTCCCCTAGGCTAAGGCTAGGGCTCCCCTAGCCTTCAGGCCAGGGCACCCCTAGGCTTTAGGCTAGGGCTCCCCTAGGCTAAGGCTAGGGCTCCCCTAGCCTTCAGGCCAGGGCACCCCTAGGCTTTAGGCTAGGGCTCCCCTAGGCTAAGGCTAGGGCTCCCCTAGCCTTCAGGCCAGGGCACCCCTAGGCTTTAGGCTAGGGCTCCCCTAGGCTAAGGCTAGGGCTCCCCTAGCCTTCAGGCCAGGGCACCCCTAGGCTTTAGGCTAGGGCTCCCCTAGGCTAAGGCTAGGGCTCCCCTAGCCTTCAGGCCAGGGCACCCCTAGGCTTTAGGCTAGGGCTCCCCTAGGCTAAGGCTAGGGCTCCCCTAGCCTTCAGGCCAGGGCACCCCTAGGCTTTAGGCTAGGGCTCCCCTAGGCTAAGGCTAGGGCTCCCCTAGCCTTCAGGCCAGGGCACCCCTAGGCTTTAGGCTAGGGCTCCCCTAGGCTAAGGCTAGGGCTCCCCTAGCCTTCAGGCCAGGGCACCCCTAGGCTTTAGGCTAGGGCTCCCCTAGGCTAAGGCTAGGGCTCCCCTAGCCTTCAGGCCAGGGCACCCCTAGGCTTTAGGCTAGGGCTCCCCTAGGCTAAGGCTAGGGCTCCCCTAGCCTTCAGGCCAGGGCACCCCTAGGCTTTAGGCTAGGGCTCCCCTAGGCTAAGGCTAGGGCTCCCCTAGCCTTCAGGCCAGGGCACCCCTAGGCTTTAGGCTAGGGCTCCCCTAGGCTAAGGCTAGGGCTCCCCTAGCCTTCAGGCTAGGGCACCCCTAGGCTTTAGGCTCCCCTAGGCTAAGGCTAGGGCTCCCCTAGCCTTCAGGCTAGGGCACCCCTTTGCTTTAGGCTCTCCAAGGCTAAGGCTAGGGCTCCCCTAGCCTTCAGGCTAGGGCACCCCTAGGCTTTAGGCTCCCCAAGGCTAAGGCTAGGGCTCCCCTAGCCTCCAGGCTAGGGCACCCCTAGGCTTTAGGCTCCCCAAGGCTAAGGCTAGGGCTCCCCTAGCCTCCAGGCTAGGGCACCCCTAGGCTTTAGGCTCCCCTAGCCTTCAGGCTAGGGCACCCCTAGGCTTTAGGCTCCCCTAGCCTTCAGGCTAGGGCACCCCTAGGCTTTAGGCTCCCCTAGCCTTCAGGCTAGGGCACCCCTAGGCTTTAGGCTCCCCTAGGCTAAGGCTAGGGCTCCCCTAGCCTTCAGGCTAGGGCACCCCTAGGCTTTAGGCTCCCCTAGGCTAAGGCTAGGGCTCCCCTAGCCTTCAGGCTAGGGCACCCTTAGGCTTTAGGCTCCCCTAGCCTTCAGGCTAGGGCACCCCTAGGCTTTAGGCTCCCCTAGGCTAAGGCTAGGGCTCCCCTAGCCTTCAGGCTAGGGCACCCCTAGGCTTTAGGCTCCCCTAGCCTTCAGGCTAGGGCACCCCTAGGCTTTAGGCTCCCCTAGGCTAAGGCTAGGGCTCCCCTAGCCTTCAGGCTAGGGCACCCCTAGGCTTTAGGCTCCCCTAGCCTTCAGGCTAGGGCACCCCTAGGCTTTAGGCTCCCCTAGGCTAAGGCTAGGGCTCCCCTAGCCTTCAGGCTAGGGCACCCCTAGGCTTTAGGCTCGCCTAGCCTTCAGGCTAGGGCACCCCTAGGCTTTAGGCTAGGGCTCCCCTAGGCTAAGGCTAGGGCTCGCCTAGCCTTCAGGCTAGGGCACCCCTAGGCTTTAGGCTAGGGCTCCCCTAGGCTAAGGCTAGGGCTCGCCTAGCCTTCAGGCTAGGGCACCCCTAGGCTTTAGGCTAGGGCTCCCCTAGGCTAAGGCTAGGGCTCCCCTAGCCTTCAGGCTAGGGCACCCCTAGGCTTTAGGCTAGGGCTCCCCTAGGCTAAGTCTAGGGCTCCCCTAGCCTTCAGGCTAGGGCACCCCTAGGCTTTAGGCTAGGGCTCCCCTAGGCTAAGTCTAGGGCTCCCCTAGCCTTCAGGCTAGGGCTCCCCTAGGCTTTAGGCTAGGGCTCCCCTAGGCTAAGGCTAGGGCTCCCCTAGCCTTCAGGCTAGGGCTCCCCTAGGCTTTAGGCTAGGGCTCCCCTAGCCTTCAGGCTAGGGCACCCCTAGGCTTCAGGCTAGGGCTCCGCTAGGCTAAGGCTAGGGCTCCCCTAGCCTTCAGGCTAGGGCACCCCTAGCCTTCAGGCTAGGGCTCCCCTAGGCTAAGGCTAGGGCTCCCCTAGGCTAAGGCTAGGGCTCCCCTAGCCTTCAGGCTAGGGCACCCCTAGGCTTTAGGCTAGGGCTCCCCTAGGCTAAGGCTAGGGCTCCCCTAGCCTTCAGGCTAGGGCACCCCTAGGCTTTAGGCTAGGGCTCCCCTAGGCTAAGGCTAGGGCTCCCCTAGCTTTCAGGCCAGGGCACCCCTAGGCTTTAGGCTAGGGCTCCCCTAGGCTAAGGCTAGGGCTCCCCTAGCCTTCAGGCCAGGGCACCCCTAGGCTTTAGGCTAGGGCTCCCCTAGGCTAAGGCTAGGGCTCCCCTAGCCTTCAGGCCAGGGCACCCCTAGGCTTTAGGCTAGGGCTCCCCTAGGCTAAGGCTAGGGCTCCCCTAGCCTTCAGGCCAGGGCACCCCTAGGCTTTAGGCTAGGGCTCCCCTAGGCTAAGGCTAGGGCTCCCCTAGCCTTCAGGCCAGGGCACCCCTAGGCTTTAGGCTAGGGCTCCCCTAGGCTAAGGCTAGGGCTCCCCTAGCCTTCAGGCCAGGGCACCCCTAGGCTTTAGGCTAGGGCTCCCCTAGGCTAAGGCTAGGGCTCCCCTAGCCTTCAGGCCAGGGCACCCCTAGGCTTTAGGCTAGGGCTCCCCTAGGCTAAGGCTAGGGCTCCCCTAGCCTTCAGGCCAGGGCACCCCTAGGCTTTAGGCTAGGGCTCCCCTAGGCTAAGGCTAGGGCTCCCCTAGCCTTCAGGCCAGGGCACCCCTAGGCTTTAGGCTAGGGCTCCCCTAGGCTAAGGCTAGGGCTCCCCTAGCCTTCAGGCCAGGGCACCCCTAGGCTTTAGGCTAGGGCTCCCCTAGGCTAAGGCTAGGGCTCCCCTAGCCTTCAGGCCAGGGCACCCCTAGGCTTTAGGCTAGGGCTCCCCTAGGCTAAGGCTAGGGCTCCCCTAGCCTTCAGGCCAGGGCACCCCTAGGCTTTAGGCTAGGGCTCCCCTAGGCTAAGGCTAGGGCTCCCCTAGCCTTCAGGCCAGGGCACCCCTAGGCTTTAGGCTAGGGCTCCCCTAGGCTAAGGCTAGGGCTCCCCTAGCCTTCAGGCCAGGGCACCCCTAGGCTTTAGGCTAGGGCTCCCCTAGGCTAAGGCTAGGGCTCCCCTAGCCTTCAGGCCAGGGCACCCCTAGGCTTTAGGCTAGGGCTCCCCTAGGCTAAGGCTAGGGCTCCCCTAGCCTTCAGGCCAGGGCACCCCTAGGCTTTAGGCTAGGGCTCCCCTAGGCTAAGGCTAGGGCTCCCCTAGCCTTCAGGCTAGGGCACCCCTAGGCTTTAGGCTCCCCTAGGCTAAGGCTAGGGCTCCCCTAGCCTTCAGGCTAGGGCACCCCTTTGCTTTAGGCTCTCCAAGGCTAAGGCTAGGGCTCCCCTAGCCTTCAGGCTAGGGCACCCCTAGGCTTTAGGCTCCCCAAGGCTAAGGCTAGGGCTCCCCTAGCCTCCAGGCTAGGGCACCCCTAGGCTTTAGGCTCCCAAGGCTAAGGCTAGGGCTCCCCTAGCCTCCAGGCTAGGGCACCCCTAGGCTTTAGGCTCCCCTAGCCTTCAGGCTAGGGCACCCTAGGCTTTAGGCTCCCCTAGCCTTCAGGCTAGGGCACCCTAGGCTTTAGGCTCCCCTAGCCTTCAGGCTAGGGCACCCCTAGGCTTTAGGCTCCCTAGGCTAAGGCTAGGGCTCCCCTAGCCTTCAGGCTAGGGCACCCCTAGGCTTTAGGCTCCCCTAGGCTAAGGCTAGGGCTCCCCTAGCCTTCAGGCTAGGGCACCCTAGGCTTTAGGCTCCCTAGCCTTCAGGCTAGGGCACCCCTAGGCTTTAGGCTCCCCTAGGCTAAGGCTAGGGCTCCCTAGCCTTCAGGCTAGGGCACCCCTAGGCTTTAGGCTCCCCTAGCCTTCAGGCTAGGGCACCCCTAGGCTTTAGGCTCCCCTAGGCTAAGGCTAGGGCTCCCCTAGCCTTCAGGCTAGGGCACCCCTAGGCTTTAGGCTCCCCTAGCCTTCAGGCTAGGGCACCCTAGGCTTTAGGCTCCCCTAGGCTAAGGCTAGGGCTCCCCTAGCCTTCAGGCTAGGGCACCCCTAGGCTTTAGGCTCCCCTAGCCTTCAGGCTAGGGCACCCCTAGGCTTTAGGCTCCGCTAGGCTAAGGCTAGGGCTCCCCTAGCCTTCAGGCTAGGGCACCCCTAGGCTTTAGGCTCCCCTAGCCTTCAGGCTAGGGCACCCCTAGGCTTTAGGCTCCCCTAGGCTAAGGCTAGGGCTCCCCTAGCCTTCAGGCTAGGGCACCCCTAGGCTTTAGGCTCCCCTAGGCTAAGGCTAGGGCTCCCCTAGCCTTCAGGCTAGGGCACCCCTAGGCTTTAGGCTCAGGTAGGCCCCTAGCCTTCAGGCTAGGGCACCCCTAGGCTTTAGGCTCCCCTAGGCTACGGCTAGGGCTCCCCTAGCCTTCAGGCTAGGGCACCCCTAGGCTTTAGGCTCCCCTAGGCTACGGCTAGGGCTCCCCTAGCCTTCAGGCTAGGGCACCCCTAGGCTTTAGGCTCCCCTAGGCTACGGCTAGGGCTCCCCTAGCCTTCAGGCTAGGGCACCCCTAGGCTTTAGGCTCCCCTAGGCTACGGCTTGGGCTCCCCTAGCCTTCAGGCTAGGGCACCCCTAGGCTTTAGGCTCCCCTAGGCTACGGCTTGGGCTCCCCTAGCCTTCAGGCTAGGGCACCCCTAGGCTTTAGGCTCCCCTAGGCTACGGCTTGGGCTCCCCTAGCCTTCAGGCTAGGGCACCCCTAGGCTTTAGGCTCCCCTAGGCTACGGCTAGGGCTCCCCTAGCCTTCAGGCTAGGGCACCCCTAGGCTTTAGGCTCCCCTAGGCTACGGCTAGGGCTCCCCTAGCCTTCAGGCTAGGGCACCCCTAGGCTTTAGGCTCCCCTAGGCTACGGCTAGGGCTCCCCTAGCCTTCAGGCTAGGGCACCCCTAGGCTTTAGGCTCCCCTAGGCTACGGCTAGGGCTCCCCTAGCCTTCAGGCTAGGGCACCCCTAGGCTTTAGGCTCCCCTAGGCTACGGCTAGGGCTCCCCTAGCCTTCAGGCTAGGGCACCCCTAGGCTTTAGGCTCCCCTAGGCTACGGCTAGGGCTCCCCTAGCCTTCAGGCTAGGGCACCCCTAGGCTTTAGGCTCCCCTAGGCTACGGCTAGGGCTCCCCTAGCCTTCAGGCTAGGGCACCCCTAGGCTTTAGGCTCCCCTAGGCTACGGCTAGGGCTCCCCTAGCCTTCAGGCTAGGGCACCCCTAGGCTTTAGGCTCCCCTAGGCTACGGCTAGGGCTCCCCTAGCCTTCAGGCTAGGGCACCCCTAGGCTTTAGGCTCCCCTAGGCTACGGCTAGGGCTCCCCTAGCCTTCAGGCTAGGGCACCCCTAGGCTTTAGGCTCCCCTAGGCTACGGCTAGGGCTCCCCTAGCCTTCAGGCTAGGGCACCCCTAGGCTTTAGGCTCCCCTAGGCTACGGCTAGGGCTCCCCTAGCCTTCAGGCTAGGGCACCCCTAGGCTTTAGGCTCCCTAGGCTACGGCTAGGGCTCCCCTAGCCTTCAGGCTAGGGCACCCCTAGGCTTTAGGCTCCCTAGGCTACGGCTAGGGCTCCCCTAGCCTTCAGGCTAGGGCACCCCTAGGCTTTAGGCTCCCCTAGGCTACGGCTAGGGCTCCCCTAGCCTTCAGGCTAGGGCACCCCTAGGCTTTAGGCTCCCCTAGGCTACGGCTAGGGCTCCCCTAGCCTTCAGGCTAGGGCACCCCTAGGCTTTAGGCTCCCCTAGGCTACGGCTAGGGCTCCCCTAGCCTTCAGGCTAGGGCACCCCTAGGCTTTAGGCTCCCCTAGGCTACGGCTAGGGCTCCCCTAGCCTTCAGGCTAGGGCACCCCTAGGCTTTAGGCTCCCCTAGGCTACGGCTAGGGCTCCCCTAGCCTTCAGGCTAGGGCACCCCTAGGCTTTAGGCTCCCCTAGGCTACGGCTAGGGCTCCCCTAGCCTTCAGGCTAGGGCACCCCTAGGCTTTAGGCTCCCCTAGGCTACGGCTAGGGCTCCCCTAGCCTTCAGGCTAGGGCACCCCTAGGCTTTAGGCTCCCCTAGGCTACGGCTAGGGCTCCCCTAGCCTTCAGGCTAGGGCACCCCTAGGCTTTAGGCTCCCCTAGGCTACGGCTAGGGCTCCCCTAGCCTTCAGGCTAGGGCACCCCTAGGCTTTAGGCTCCCCTAGGCTACGGCTAGGGCTCCCCTAGCCTTCAGGCTAGGGCACCCCTAGGCTTTAGGCTCCCCTAGGTCTACGGCTAGGGCTCCCCTAGCCTTCAGGCTAGGGCACCCCTAGGCTTTAGGCTCCCCTAGGCTACGGCTAGGGCTCCCCTAGCCTTCAGGCTAGGGCACCCCTAGGCTTTAGGCTCCCCTAGGCTACGGCTAGGGCTCCCCTAGCCTTCAGGCTAGGGCACCCCTAGGCTTTAGGCTCCCCTAGGCTACGGCTAGGGCTCCCCTAGCCTTCAGGCTAGGGCACCCCTAGGCTTTAGGCTCCCCTAGGCTACGGCTAGGGCTCCCCTAGCCTTCAGGCTAGGGCACCCCTAGGCTTTAGGCTCCCCTAGGCTACGGCTAGGGCTCCCCTAGCCTTCAGGCTAGGGCACCCCTAGGCTTTAGGCTCCCCTAGGCTACGGCTAGGGCTCCCCTAGCCTTCAGGCTAGGGCACCCCTAGGCTTTAGGCTCCCCTAGGCTACGGCTAGGGCTCCCCTAGCCTTCAGGCTAGGGCACCCCTAGGCTTTAGGCTCCCCTAGGCTACGGCTAGGGCTCCCCTAGCCTTCAGGCTAGGGCACCCCTAGCTTTAGGCTCCCCTAGGCTACGGCTAGGGCTCCCCTAGCCTTCAGGCTAGGGCACCCCTAGGCTTTAGGCTCCCCTAGGCTACGGCTAGGGCTCCCCTAGCCTTCAGGCTAGGGCACCCCTAGGCTTTAGGCTCCCCTAGGCTACGGCTAGGGCTCCCCTAGCCTTCAGGCTAGGGCACCCCTAGGCTTTAGGCTCCCCTAGGCTACGGCTAGGGCTCCCCTAGCCTTCAGGCTAGGGCACCCCTAGGCTTTAGGCTCCCCTAGGCTACGGCTAGGGCTCCCCTAGCCTTCAGGCTAGGGCACCCCTAGGCTTTAGGCTCCCCTAGGCTACGGCTAGGGCTCCCCTAGCCTTCAGGCTAGGGCACCCCTAGGCTTTAGGCTCCCCTAGGCTACGGCTAGGGCTCCCCTAGCCTTCAGGCTAGGGCACCCCTAGGCTTTAGGCTCCCCTAGGCTACGGCTAGGGCTCCCCTAGCCTTCAGGCTAGGGCACCCCTAGGCTTTAGGCTCCCCTAGGCTACGGCTAGGGCTCCCCTAGCCTTCAGGCTAGGGCACCCCTAGGCTTTAGGCTCCCCTAGGCTACGGCTAGGGCTCCCCTAGCCTTCAGGCTAGGGCACCCCTAGGCTTTAGGCTCCCCTAGGCTACGGCTAGGGCTCCCCTAGCCTTCAGGCTAGGGCACCCCTAGGCTTTAGGCTCCCCTAGGCTACGGCTAGGGCTCCCCTAGCCTTCAGGCTAGGGCACCCCTAGGCTTTAGGCTCCCCTAGGCTACGGCTAGGGCTCCCCTAGCCTTCAGGCTAGGGCACCCCTAGGCTTTAGGCTCCCCTAGGCTACGGCTAGGGCTCCCCTAGCCTTCAGGCTAGGGCACCCCTAGGCTTTAGGCTCCCCTAGGCTACGGCTAGGGCTCCCCTAGCCTTCAGGCTAGGGCACCCCTAGGCTTTAGGCTCCCCTAGGCTACGGCTAGGGCTCCCCTAGCCTTCAGGCTAGGGCACCCTAGGCTTTAGGCTCCCCTAGGCTACGGCTAGGGCTCCCCTAGCCTTCAGGCTAGGGCACCCCTAGGCTTTAGGCTCCCCTAGGCTACGGCTAGGGCTCCCCTAGCCTTCAGGCTAGGGCACCCCTAGGCTTTAGGCTCCCCTAGGCTACGGCTAGGGCTCCCCTAGCCTTCAGGCTAGGGCACCCCTAGGCTTTAGGCTCCCCTAGGCTACGGCTAGGGTCCCCTAGCCTTCAGGCTAGGGCACCCCTAGGCTTTAGGCTCCCCTAGGCTACGGCTAGGGCTCCCCTAGCCTTCAGGCTAGGGCACCCCTAGGCTTTAGGCTCCCCTAGGCTACGGCTAGGGCTCCCCTAGCCTTCAGGCTAGGGCACCCCTAGGCTTTAGGCTCCCCTAGGCTACGGCTAGGGCTCCCCTAGCCTTCAGGCTAGGGCACCCCTAGGCTTTAGGCTCCCCTAGGCTACGGCTAGGGCTCCCCTAGCCTTCAGGCTAGGGCACCCCTAGGCTTTAGGCTCCCCTAGGCTACGGCTAGGGCTCCCCTAGCCTTCAGGCTAGGGCACCCCTAGGCTTTAGGCTCCCCTAGGCTACGGCTAGGGCTCCCCTAGCCTTCAGGCTAGGGCACCCCTAGGCTTTAGGCTCCCCTAGGCTACGGCTAGGGCTCCCCTAGCCTTCAGGCTAGGGCACCCCTAGGCTTTAGGCTCCCCTAGGCTACGGCTAGGGCTCCCCTAGCCTTCAGGCTAGGGCACCCCTAGGCTTAGGCTCCCCTAGGCTACGGCTAGGGCTCCCCTAGCCTTCAGGCTAGGGCACCCCTAGGCTTTAGGCTCCCCTAGGCTACGGCTAGGGCTCCCCTAGCCTTCAGGCTAGGGCACCCCTAGGCTTTAGGCTCCCCTAGGCTACGGCTAGGGCTCCCTAGCCTTCAGGCTAGGGCACCCCTAGGCTTTAGGCTCCCCTAGGCTACGGCTAGGGCTCCCCTAGCCTTCAGGCTAGGGCACCCCTAGGCTTTAGGCTCCCCTAGGCTACGGCTAGGGCTCCCCTAGCCTTCAGGCTAGGGCACCCCTAGGCTTTAGGCTCCCCTAGGCTACGGCTAGGGCTCCCCTAGCCTTCAGGCTAGGGCACCCCTAGGCTTTAGGCTCCCCTAGGCTACGGCTAGGGCTCCCCTAGCCTTCAGGCTAGGGCACCCCTAGGCTTTAGGCTCCCCTAGGCTACGGCTAGGGCTCCCCTAGCCTTCAGGCTAGGGCACCCCTAGGCTTTAGGCTCCCCTAGGCTACGGCTAGGGCTCCCCTAGCCTTCAGGCTAGGGCACCCCTAGGCTTTAGGCTCCCCTAGGCTACGGCTAGGGCTCCCCTAGCCTTCAGGCTAGGGCACCCCTAGGCTTTAGGCTCCCCTAGGCTACGGCTAGGGCTCCCCTAGGCTACGGCTAGGGCTCCCCTAGCCTTCAGGCTAGGGCACCCCTAGGCTTTAGGCTCCCTAGGCTACGGCTAGGGCTCCCCTAGGCTACGGCTAGGGCTCCCCTAGCCTTCAGGCTAGGGCACCCCTAGGCTTTAGGCTCCCCTAGGCTACGGCTAGGGCTCCCCTAGGCTACGGCTAGGGCTCCCCTAGCCTTCAGGCTAGGGCACCCCTAGGCTTTAGGCTCCCCTAGGCTACGGCTAGGGCTCCCCTAGGCTACGGCTAGGGCTCCCCTAGCCTTCAGGCTAGGGCACCCCTAGGCTTTAGGCTCCCCTAGGCTACGGCTAGGGCTCCCCTAGGCTACGGCTAGGGCTCCCCTAGCCTTCAGGCTAGGGCACCCCTAGGCTTTAGGCTCCCCTAGGCTACGGCTAGGGCTCCCCTAGGCTACGGCTAGGGCTCCCCTAGCCTTCAGGCTAGGGCACCCCTAGGCTTTAGGCTCCCCTAGGCTACGGCTAGGGCTCCCCTAGGCTACGGCTAGGGCTCCCCTAGCCTTCAGGCTAGGGCACCCCTAGGCTTTAGGCTCCCCTAGGCTACGGCTAGGGCTCCCCTAGGCTACGGCTAGGGCTCCCCTAGCCTTCAGGCTAGGGCACCCCTAGGCTTTAGGCTCCCTAGGCTACGGCTAGGGCTCCCCTAGGCTACGGCTAGGGCTCCCCTAGCCTTCAGGCTAGGGCACCCCTAGGCTTTAGGCTCCCCTAGGCTACGGCTAGGGTCCCCTAGGCTACGGCTAGGGCTCCCCTAGCCTTCAGGCTAGGGCACCCCTAGGCTTTAGGCTAGGGCTCCCCTAGGCTACGGCTAGGGCTCCCCTAGCCTTCAGGCTAGGGCACCCCTAGGCTTTAGGCTAGGGCTCCCCTAGGCTACGGCTAGGGCTCCCCTAGCCTTCAGGCTAGGGCACCCCTAGGCTTTAGGCTAGGGCTCCCCTAGGCTACGGCTAGGGCTCCCCTAGCCTTCAGGCTAGGGCACCCCTAGGCTTTAGGCTAGGGCTCCCCTAGGCTACGGCTAGGGCTCCCCTAGCCTTCAGGCTAGGGCACCCCTAGGCTTTAGGCTAGGGCTCCCCTAGGCTACGGCTAGGGCTCCCCTAGCCTTCAGGCTAGGGCACCCTAGGCTTTAGGCTAGGGCTCCCCTAGGCTACGGCTAGGGCTCCCCTAGCCTTCAGGCTAGGGCACCCTAGGCTTTAGGCTAGGGCTCCCCTAGGCTACGGCTAGGGCTCCCCTAGCCTTCAGGCTAGGGCACCCCTAGGCTTTAGGCTAGGGCTCCCCTAGGCTACGGCTAGGGCTCCCCTAGCCTTCAGGCTAGGGCACCCCTAGGCTTTAGGCTAGGGCTCCCCTAGGCTACGGCTAGGGCTCCCCTAGCCTTCAGGCTAGGGCACCCCTAGGCTTTAGGCTAGGGCTCCCCTAGGCTACGGCTAGGGCTCCCCTAGCCTTCAGGCTAGGGCACCCCTAGGCTTTAGGCTAGGGCTCCCCTAGGCTACGGCTAGGGCTCCCCTAGCCTTCAGGCTAGGGCACCCCTAGGCTTTAGGCTAGGGCTCCCCTAGGCTACGGCTAGGGCTCCCCTAGCCTTCAGGCTAGGGCACCCCTAGGCTTTAGGCTAGGGCTCCCCTAGGCTACGGCTAGGGCTCCCCTAGCCTTCAGGCTAGGGCACCCCTAGGCTTTAGGCTAGGGCTCCCCTAGGCTACGGCTAGGGCTCCCCTAGCCTTCAGGCTAGGGCACCCCTAGGCTTTAGGCTAGGGCTCCCCTAGGCTACGGCTAGGGCTCCCCTAGCCTTCAGGCTAGGGCACCCCTAGGCTTTAGGCTAGGGCTCCCCTAGGCTACGGCTAGGGCTCCCCTAGCCTTCAGGCTAGGGCACCCCTAGGCTTTAGGCTAGGGCTCCCCTAGGCTACGGCTAGGGCTCCCCTAGCCTTCAGGCTAGGGCACCCCTAGGCTTTAGGCTAGGGCTCCCCTAGGCTACGGCTAGGGCTCCCCTAGCCTTCAGGCTAGGGCACCCTAGGCTTTAGGCTAGGGCTCCCCTAGGCTACGGCTAGGGCTCCCCTAGCCTTCAGGCTAGGGCACCCCTAGGCTTTAGGCTAGGGCTCCCCTAGGCTACGGCTAGGGCTCCCCTAGCCTTCAGGCTAGGGCACCCCTAGGCTTTAGGCTAGGGCTCCCCTAGGCTACGGCTAGGGCTCCCTAGCCTTCAGGCTAGGGCACCCCTAGGCTTTAGGCTAGGGCTCCCCTAGGCTACGGCTAGGCTCCCCTAGCCTTCAGGCTAGGGCACCCCTAGGCTTTAGGCTAGGGCTCCCCTAGGCTACGGCTAGGGCTCCCCTAGCCTTCAGGCTAGGGCACCCCTAGGCTTTAGGCTAGGGCTCCCCTAGGCTACGGCTAGGGCTCCCCTAGCCTTCAGGCTAGGGCACCCCTAGGCTTTAGGCTAGGGCTCCCCTAGGCTACGGCTAGGGCTCCCCTAGCCTTCAGGCTAGGGCACCCCTAGGCTTTAGGCTAGGGCTCCCCTAGGCTACGGCTAGGGCTCCCCTAGCCTTCAGGCTAGGGCACCCCTAGGCTTTAGGCTAGGGCTCCCTAGGCTACGGCTAGGGCTCCCCTAGCCTTCAGGCTAGGGCACCCCTAGGCTTTAGGCTCCCCTAGGCTACGGCTAGGGCTCCCCTAGCCTTCAGGCTAGGGCACCCCTAGGCTTTAGGCTCCCCTAGGCTAAGGCTAGGGCTCCCCTAGCCTTCAGGCTAGGGCACCCCTAGGCTTTAGGCTAGGCTCCCCTAGGCTAAGGCTAGGGCTCCCCTAGCCTTCAGGCTAGGGCACCGTTAGGCTTTAGGCTCCCCTAGGCTAAGGCTAGGGCTCCCCTAGCCTTCAGGCTAGGGCACCCCTAGGCTTTAGGCTAGGGCTCCCCTAGGCTAAGGCTAGGGCTCCCCTAGCCTTCAGGCTAGGGCACCCCTAGGCTTTAGGCTCCCCTAGGCTAAGGCTAGGGCTCCCCTAGCCTTCAGGCTAGGGCACCCCTAGGCTTTAGGCTAGGGCTCCCTAGGCTAAGGCTAGGGCTCCCCTAGCCTTCAGGCTAGGGCACCCCTAGGCTTAGGCTCCCCTAGGCTAAGGCTAGGGCTCCCCTAGCCTTCAGGCTAGGGCACCCCTAGGCTTTAGGCTAGGGCTCCCCTAGGCTAAGGCTAGGGCTCCCCTAGCCTTCAGGCTAGGGCACCCCTAGGCTTTAGGCTCCCCTAGGCTAAGGCTAGGGCTCCCCTAGCCTTCAGGCTAGGGCACCCCTAGGCTTTAGGCTAGGGCTCCCCTAGGCTAAGGCTAGGGCTCCCCTAGCCTTCAGGCTAGGGCACCCCTAGGCTTTAGGCTCCCCTAGGCTAAGGCTAGGGCTCCCCTAGCCTTCAGGCTAGGGCACCCCTAGGCTTTAGGCTAGGGCTCCCCTAGGCTAAGGCTAGGGCTCCCCTAGCCTTCAGGCTAGGGCAACCCCTAGGCTTTAGGCTAGGGCTCCCCTAGGCTACGGCTAGGGCTCCCCTAGCCTTCAGGCTAGGGCACCCCTAGGCTTTAGGCTAGGGCTCCCCTAGGCTACGGCTAGGGCTCCCCTAGCCTTCAGGCTAGGGCACCCCTAGGCTTTAGGCTAGGGCTCCCCTAGGCTACGGCTAGGGCTCCCCTAGCCTTCAGGCTAGGGCACCCCTAGGCTTTAGGCTAGGGCTCCCCTAGGCTAACGGCTAGGGCTCCCCTAGCCTTCAGGCTAGGGCACCCCTAGGCTTTAGGCTAGGGCTCCCCTAGGCTACGGCTAGGGCTCCCCTAGCCTTCAGGCTAGGGCACCCCTAGGCTTTAGGCTAGGGCTCCCCTAGGCTACGGCTAGGGCTCCCCTAGCCTTCAGGCTAGGGCACCCCTAGGCTTTAGGCTAGGGCTCCCCTAGGCTACGGCTAGGGCTCCCCTAGCCTTCAGGCTAGGGCACCCCTAGGCTTTAGGCTAGGGCTCCCCTAGGCTACGGCTAGGGCTCCCCTAGCCTTCAGGCTAGGGCACCCCTAGGCTTTAGGCTAGGCTCCCCTAGGCTACGGCTAGGGCTCCCCTAGCCTTCAGGCTAGGGCACCCCTAGGCTTTAGGCTCCCTAGGCTACGGCTAGGGCTCCCCTAGCCTTCAGGCTAGGGCACCCCTAGGCTTTAGGCTCCCCTAGGCTACGGCCTAGGGCTCCCTAGCCTTCAGGCTAGGGCACCCCTAGGCTTTAGGCTCCCCTAGGCTAAGGCTAGGGCTCCCCTAGCCTTCAGGCTAGGGCACCCCTAGGCTTTAGGCTAGGGCTCCCCTAGGCTAAGGCTAGGGCTCCCCTAGCCTTCAGGCTAGGGCACCGTTAGGCTTTAGGCTCCCCTAGGCTAAGGCTAGGGCTCCCCTAGCCTTCAGGCTAGGGCACCCCTAGGCTTTAGGCTAGGGCTCCCCTAGGCTAAGGCTAGGGCTCCCCTAGCCTTCAGGCTAGGGCACCCCTAGGCTTAGGCTCCCCTAGGCTAAGGCTAGGGCTCCCCTAGCCTTCAGGCTAGGGCACCCCTAGGCTTTAGGCTAGGGCTCCCCTAGGCTAAGGCTAGGGCTCCCCTAGCCTTCAGGCTAGGGCACCCCTATGCTTAGGTTCCCCTAGGCTAAGGCTAGGGCTCCCCTAGCCTTCAGGCTAGGGCACCCCTAGGCTTTAGGCTAGGGCTCCCCTAGGCTAAGGCTAGGGCTCCCCTAGCCTTCAGGCTAGGGCACCCCTAGGCTTTAGGCTCCCCTAGGCTAAGGCTAGGGCTCCCCTAGCCTTCAGGCTAGGGCACCCCTAGGCTTTAGGCTAGGGCTCCCCTAGGCTAAGGCTAGGGCTCCCCTAGCCTTCAGGCTAGGGCACCCTAGGCTTTAGGCTCCCCTAGGCTAAGGCTAGGGCTCCCCTAGCCTTCAGGCTAGGGCACCCCTAGGCTTTAGGCTAGGGCTCCCCTAGGCTAAGGCTAGGGCTCCCCTAGCCTTCAGGCTAGGGCACCCCTAGGCTTTAGGCTCCCCTAGGCTAAGGCTAGGGCTCCCCTAGCCTTCAGGCTAGGGCACCCCTACGGCTTTAGGCCTAGGGCTCCCCTAGGCTAAGGCTAGGGCTCCCCTAGCTTCAGGCTAGGGCACCCCTAGGCTTTAGGCTCCCCTAGGCTAAGGCTAGGGCTCCCCTAGCCTTCAGGCTAGGGCACCCCTAGGCTTTAGGCTAGGGCTCCCCTAGGCTAAGGCTAGGGCTCCCCTAGCCTTCAGGCTAGGGCACCCCTAGGCTTTAGGCTCCCCTAGGCTAAGGCTAGGGCTCCCCTAGCCTTCAGGCTAGGGCACCCCTAGCTTTAGGCTAGGGCTCCCCTAGGCTAAGGCTAGGCTCCCTAGCCTTCAGGCTAGGGCACCCCTAGGCTTTAGGCTCCCCTAGGCTAAGGCTAGGGCTCCCCTAGCCTTCAGGCTAGGGCACCCCTAGGCTTTAGGCTAGGGCTCCCCTAGGCTAAGGCTAGGGCTCCCCTAGCCTTCAGGCTAGGGCACCCCTAGGCTTTAGGCTCCCCTAGGCTAAGGCTAGGGCTCCCCTAGCCTTCAGGCTAGGGCACCCCTAGGCTTTAGGCTAGGGCTCCCCTAGGCTAAGGCTAGGGCTCCCCTAGCCTTCAGGCTAGGGCACCCCTAGGCTTTAGGCTCCCCTAGGCTAAGGCTAGGGCTCCCCTAGCCTTCAGGCTAGGGCACCCCTAGGCTTTAGGCTAGGGCTCCCCTAGGCTAAGGCTAGGGCTCCCCTAGCCTTCAGGCTAGGGCACCCCTAGGCTTTAGGTAGGGCTCCCCTAGGCTAAGGCTAGGGCTCCCCTAGCCTTCAGGCTAGGGCACCCCTAGGCTTTAGGCTCCCTAGGCTAAGGCTAGGGCTCCCCTAGCCTTCAGGCTAGGGCACCCCTAGGCTTTAGGCTAGGGCTCCCTAGGCTAAGGCTAGGGCTCCCCTAGCCTTCAGGCTAGGGCACCCCTAGGCTTTAGGCTCCCCTAGGCTAAGGCTAGGGCTCCCCTAGCCTTCAGGCTAGGGCACCCCTAGGCTTTAGGCTAGGCTCCCCTAGGCTAAGGCTAGGGCTCCCCTAGCCTTCAGGCTAGGGCACCCCTAGGCTTTAGGCTCCCCTAGGCTAAGGCTAGGGCTCCCCTAGCCTTCAGGCTAGGGCACCCCTAGGCTTTAGGCTAGGGCCTCCCCTAGGCTAAGGCTAGGGCTCCCCTAGCCTTCAGGCTAGGGCACCCCTAGGCTTTAGGCTCCCCTAGGCTAAGGCTAGGGCTCCCCTAGCCTTCAGGCTAGGGCACCCTAGGCTTTAGGCTCCCCTAGGCTAGGCTAGGGCTCCCCTAGCCTTCAGGCTAGGGCACCCCTAGGCTTTAGGCTAGGGCTCCCCTAGGCAAAGGCTAGGGCTCCCCTAGCCTTCAGGCTAGGGCACCCCTAGGCTTTAGGCTCCCCTAGGCTACGGCTAGGGCTCCCCTAGCCTTCAGGCTAGAATTGATAGGGCACCCCTAGGCTTTAGGCTCCCCTAGGCTACGGCTAGGGCTCCCCTAGCCTTCAGGCTAGGGCACCCCTAGGCTTTAGGCTAGGGCTCCCCTAGGCAAAGGCTAGGGCTCTAGCCTTCAGGCTAGGGCACCCCTAGGCTTTAGGCTCCCCTAGGCTACGGCTAGGCTCCCTAGCTTCAGGCTAG
>NW_027458786.1:0-25600 GCF_050624435.1 Tenrec ecaudatus
TTATCCCATTTTGCAGGAGAACTCTGGGAGTGGGAGAGCTGGCTTCAAACCCTTTCTTTCAACCCCCGCCCTATAAGGTTTCTAGGGTCCAGAAATAGAAAACTTCTAACAGGCCCTTATTGAGTCACTCCCTCCCCCACCGGCCCCCCAAACTCACCCGCACCCCTAACAAGCAGCCCCCCACACACACTAGTACTGGTATGACTTCCATACTCATCAGCCCACCTGGAATGCTTGCCAACAACTTCTCCAGGTGCTGTTCACAACGGAGGAGGGTAGCCCTTCCAGACAGAGGCCCAGTAAGCAGTCAGTGAACCTGATGGTCAGCGAGCGGGCACTCCCCACTTGAGAGAAACTCTTTTGGCCACTACACCAACGATGTGGGATCTCAATTCCTAGCAAGGCCCAGAGGACTTTACCAGGTATCAACCATTGCTCTTACATGACCCTCTGCAGAAGAGCTAGGAAACCTATGAATTTATCTAAAGTCAGTGAGAATTTTCAGGTTCCTATAAGAGAATATCCGCCTGACTTTCTAGAGTGGCTGAGGGAAGCCTACGGGCTTTATACCCCTAACGGCCCGGAGGCACTGAAAACAGGAGGGCAATAAGTATTGCCTTTATTACTCAGTCAGTCTGCCTCAGACATGACAAAGAAGTGGGAAGGGTTTGAAGGGAAAAATCTTAGCGATTTGGTACAAGTGGCTCATTGAGTGTATAACAACAGAGATGACCCTAGAACGACAGAGACAAAGAAGCTAGCTAAAATAATCGTAATTGACATGAGATACCCCAGAGACTCAGGAAAAGGAGAGCATGGCCCACTCACGGAGAGACTAACCTGTGGGCACCGCCAAGCCATGGGGAAGGACCAATGTGCCTACTGCAGGAAAGAAGGACACTGGAAAAATCAGTGCCTTGAAAACCCCAGGAGAGGTGCACGACCCTCCACTAGAGTGGATGGGCCTCATCTGCACGTAGAAAGACCCAAGCAAGAGACAATAATGCTTGAAGAAGCTCAATGAAGGGGTCAGGGCTCTGTTTCACTTCGCCGCCAAAAGCCCAGGCTAACTCTCCAAGTAGGAGGCCAGGCAGTAAATTTCTTGGTGGACACAGGGGCCACCTTGTCAGGTTCAGAAAGGAATATGGGCACATTTTCAAGAAGAAAGATGTGAATTACTGTGAGCCTATGATTCCTTCCACAGATAACTCACACCAGAAGGTTTGCATGGAGGGTAGGTGGGTTTCCCAAGACAACAAAATAACAAATATCTATCAGCCCTTTGGCCCAGTTAGCCACCTGGTTATGATATCACTGGCTTCTGGCTCAGCTGCTGAGCCAGTGAAGCAGTTATAGCAGGAGAAGACTAGGTGGCCGGTGGCCATCAACGGAAGGACCAAATCTCCACAGTGGGCTTCCTGTTTCAATATGGAGCCACGTATGTTACCTGCTGGACACCATCTCTATCCTGAGCTCATAATTGCCATCGCAGGTCTAGAATGCGGCGCGCAGGTACACACTATATGAAACAGTCTCTGATTAACCCCTCTCGATAACTTGCTGACATGGGAGTCTGGATAATCCTGTACATTTACTTTGCAGATTAGAAAACTCACTCAAAAACACACGGGAGTTGACCCAGAGACACACAACTGGTTAACAACAAAGTCATATTCACAACCAGCGTCTGGACCAAGAGCACGGTGCCCCACAGAACTGTGCCCATCGAGCAGTCAATATCTCCTGGACTCTCAAAAGATCTGAGCTGATACCCACCCCCCCACCCCCACATCCTTGCAGCCCCAAAAGATTGTATTTCACAGGATGGCACCGGATCTGCAGCTCGCGGAGAGGGACATATCTGATCAGAGAACACAGGGCAGAACAAGGGGGAGGAGGGGAGAATGGAGCACACCCTGGCCCAATACACCTTGAGGATGATGTTCCCAATCAGAGAAGCCAATCCACAGAGAAGACCACATGGGCAGCCCCACGATGAGAAACGTCCCTCAAAGACCCATAGCCTTAGAGGGGACAACACTGGACACACAGTGTGGGAACTGCGCCCGAACTGATCCTGCCACTTCGATGCATGACACTAAGAGAGTGCAGCGGAAGAGTAAGAAAACGGAGCATCAAAGTCCCCGGGGAATGCCAAAGGTGGACTTTGTGGTCAGGGTTCGGTGCCCCCACAGACTGGACTGGAAAACACTCCTAAAGTTCACCACACAGTCCTTGTACTTTTCTTTCTGGTTAGTGTTGTTTTCTTTTAGTGTCATTGGATTTGGGTTGGGTTTTGTTTTCATTTTTGTTTGTTTGTTTTTCTTTTTGCTGCTTGGTTTAGCTCAGTCTTGTTTTGTGCATGTTATTACCTTTACAGGTCTGTCTAATTAAGAGAGGCTGGATGAACAATCTGGAGGAGTAAACATGTGACCGGCCCTTTCCATTGGGCATGGGAGTGAGCACGGTGGGGGGAAAGGAAGTGGTGTAAAGAAACCCAGAGACAAGGGTACAACAAGTGATGGAAAACGGTAGTGAGGGGGATGTAGGAGGCCTGGTAGGGCGTGATCAAAGGTAATGTAACCAAGAGGAATTACTGAAACCCAAAGGAAGACTGAGCATGTCAGTGGGCACAAGAGGAAAATCAAAGAGTATAGAAGAGTGAGCTGGGAAGCAAGGCCAGTTATAGACGTCTAAATAAAGGCATGTACATATGTACATATATTTACAAAGGGGCATGGGGAAATAGATCTATGTCCATATGTTTATAGATTTAGTATTAAGGTAGCAGATGGACATAGGGCCTCCGCTCAAGGACTCCCTCATTGCAATAACACTGTTCTATTAAATTGGCATTCTAAGATGCTCACCTTCCCTACACAATCACTGACCACAAAGCGGCTGCATAAGCAAATGTGGTGAAGAAAGCCGATGGTGTCCAGCTACCTAAAGATATAGCGTGTGGGGTCTTAAAGGCCTGAGGGTAAAGAAACAGCCATCTGGCTCTGAAGCAACAGAGCCCACATGGAGAAAGCATACCAGCCTGTGTGATCACAAAGTTTTAAAGGGATAAGGCAACAGGCATCATGAGAACAAAAAAATCTTATCATGGAGAATGAGAGGGGACTGCCGGGTATAGACCCAAAACCTATTTGCAGTGCACTGGACATCCCCTTACAGAAGGATCTCAGAGTGGAGATTAAAGAATACAGGGTATGAGACAGCAAAGATGAAACACAACTTTCCTCTAGTTCTTAATGCTTTCTCTTGCCCCACTATCATGATCCCAGTTCTACCATACTAATCTGGCCAAACTAGAGAAGGTATTCTAGTACCGATAGGAATTTCAAACACGGGGGATCCAGAGTGGATGGGCCCTTTACCAGTGTTATGAGTGGAGATACTGGGAGGGTGGAGGAAGGGCAGGATGGAAAGTGGGAACCGATTACAAGGATCTTCATTGACCTCAAAAGAAAGGTGGGTGAAAATATGACAAAAGAATTAGTACATTTCCAAGGATTGATGAGGGATGGGTGGCGGGCATTGAGGGGGGAAAAATGAGGAGCTGAGGCCAGGGGCTTGGGTGGAGAGTGGATATTTTGTGAATAAGGAGGGCAATTAATGTACAGATGGGCTTCAAACAGATGATGTATTTATGGATTGTGGTTAGTGTTGTAGGAGCCACTAATGAAAAGATCATAAAAGAAACAAAAATAATCTTGGCAGAGGGCTCATGCAAGGATGATCTCAGGCTGGATTAGAACAGTCAAAACAGCTACTGGAGTCGCCTCACCCTGTGTCTATTACTGAGTCAGCCATGATGCTTAGGACCCACAGCCCCAGCAGCTGGCCAGAGAGGGAGGTGAATCTCTGAGGCCATTCCACAGGGGGAATGGTCCTCTGTCCTGCAGGGCCCACCCTCCTTTGTAAGCATGCTGCCTGGGGCAAGGCTTTCATGGAGTCCACACCATGGGAGCTCTACTACTCATGGGGAATTGGCAGGAAGCCTCTGCTCATGCGCACACACCACCAACTAGCTGGAGGATCTCCGTGAACAAAGAAAGCCTGAGGCAGACAACAAGCCCACTAACTGATGCTGTAAGAGCTACAATCAGCATCCAGAAACCTGCAACTGGGAGTAAGAGGCAGCATACCTTGGTCCCAGACCCTCCCACTCTAATCTACAAGGAGTGACATTGCAAAGCAGAGGGTTTTCATAAAGCACTTCCAGGACTGTGGAATGAGCAGCCTCGTTTGTGGACATGGATACTCTGTGATCCAGACGTACTACCTCCTCCCTTACAGTCAGCTGAGACAAAAACCCTTGCAAGCAGAAAGCCATGCATCTGAACAGTATCCACCAGCCACTCATGTGCAGCACAGCTGCCTCCAAAGAGCCTTCCTGAGTGAGAGAGAAATCATGCAGAAGCCTGGTCTGCACCCAAGAGAGTTTTATGAGCGTTAGGGAGGCGTGGTGGGCAAGTCTGGCCGACCCCAGTGGCTGAATTGAATTTACATGGCCTAGATTGGTCAATCCAGGTACAGGAACCACCCAGGTGACCTCCCCTTCATGGCCAGAAATCTGGACCTCTGAGCATGCACAGGGTGCCTCTCCTAACTGGGCTCTTATCTTGGCCCTATGGGCATGCATAACGGATGCCCCAGTCCCTAGCATAGCTACCAAACATTTGCCCCCCTGAAGAGATATGGACCCAAATCTTTGGGGTACTGGGCGACGACATCTCTAGCTGCTTCCTGCTGGCAAAAGGGGCGAGGTTGGGCTTTGGGTCCATACCCTTCCTACACTGCTGGGAGGGGTTGTCCATTGAGGGCAACTTTATCCAGGATGGATAAGGTTGAGGTGGTCCAGGAGATGGTAGTCGTGGACCTGGCACACTTGGTTCAGAAGCTTTAATCACCCGATAACTTCTGAGAAAAACAAACGGTCTAAAAGGTGAACAGTTTGACTACGACAAGGCTAAGCTTGTGAGGTGGCAGTGGCCTTGAAATTAGGTGAGTGTCACAGGAAACAAAAATAATCTTAGGATTACCAGACATGTGTGTTTGTTCATTGGAAGTACAGGAAGAGGGATAAAAGCATTCACACTTTCCCCTAGGAGGGCACAGGTTTGGGCACTACTAGGTGCAGTCGGATCACTGATTCATTTATGATGCTAAGGTCTTGGACCCGCTGATAAGACCCATCCTTCTTTTTAACCCTATAACGCTTCAATTTTAATTTTGGGAAAAAATTTTCTTTTTGTTGTGGACTTTCATAGTTATAAATATATATATATATATGTATTAATATATACATTTTTTAATGTTATGAAAACATCATGCTTCGCGTTATAGAGTTAAATGGAAATAATGGGCTAGTGCAGGACGAGTCAAAAGTGACCAAAATAGAGTAACTGCCTAAGCCATTTTGAATTTTCTTGGGTTCAATTGGAGTAAAGGCTTGTAAATTACCCGGGGTCCAAATTCCCATGGTGCCTCCTACAACGGGTAGAATGTTCAGGGATGTTTCAGGGCTGGGAGATTAATAACCCCTAAGTCCAGGATACCTTAGGGCAGGGGTCCTTAAACTGTTTACCCAGGGGGCCAGTTCACTATCCCTCAGGCCTTTTGAAGGAAAGACTATAGTTTAAAAAAACAAATATTACGAACAAATTCATGTGCACACTGCACATCTTGATTTGAAGTTCAAAAAAAAAATAAATGGGGCACATACACCCGGCAGAAAGGATCAACGTCCTCGGCTGTCTGCATGTGGCCCACAGGTTGTAGTTTGAGGACCCCTGCTCTCGGCATTCACCAAGAGGATGTGGTTTCAACCCAAAAGCTTGGAGACTCTACAATTTGTTTAAAAGTGATGGGGCAGAAGGAGTCCCTGATTGACCCACGCAAGACTAGTTTTCCCACCCCCTATTACTAAGAGTTCATAGTTATGGTTAAAGGGAACCAGGATATCCCGATCTGATCCCGTTACTTCAAGTGTGGGCTGACATTGCCACTAAGAAGCCTGCAAATATAAAAGACTTACTCCCTCCCGCAAAGAAAGGGCCCTTGTTTCCAAGGTTTCAGGAAACATGGAAGGACCGGAAAAACAAACGGTCCAAGTTCCCAAAACCACATAGGTGGAGGCCATCCCTCCCCATCACCCTCCCCCACCCCTCCCCTCCCTCACCCCTCCCCTCCCCCATCACTCCCCCACCCCTCCCCTCCCCTCCCCTCCCCATCACTCTCCCCTAATCGTCTTTATCCCATTTTGCAGGAGAACTCTGGGAGTGGGAGAGCTGGCTTCAAACCCTTTCTTTCAACCCCCGCCCTATAAGGTTTCTAGGGTCCAGAAATAGAAAACTTCTAACAGGCCCTTATTGAGTCACTCCCTCCCCCACCGGCCCCCCAAACTCACCCCCACCCCTAACAAGCAGCCCCCCCCACACACTAGTACTGGTATGACTTCCATACTCATCAGCCCACCTGGAATGCTTGCCAACAACTTCTCCAGGTGCTGTTCACAACGGAGGAGGGTAGCCCTTCCAGACAGAGGCCCAGTAAGCAATCAGTGAACCTGATGGTCAGCGAGTGGGCACTCCCCACTTGAGAGAAACTCTTTTGGCCACTACACCAACAATGTGGGATCTCAATTCCTAGCAAGGCCCAGAGGACTTTACCAGGTATCAACCATTGCTCTTACATGACCCTCTGCAGAAGAGCTAGGAAACCTATGAATTTATCTAAGGTCAGTGAGAATTTTCAGGTTCCTATAAGAGAATATCCGCCTGCCTTTCTAGAGTGGCTGAGGGAAGCCTACGGGCTTTATACCCCTAACGGCCCGGAGGCACTGAAAACAGGAGGGCAATAAGTATTGCCTTTATTACTCAGTCAGTCTGCCTCAGACATGACAAAGAAGTGGGAAGGGTTTGAAGGGAAAAATCTTAGCGATTTGGTACAAGTGGCTCATTGAGTGTATAACAACAGAGATGACCCTAGCACGACAGAGACAAAGAAGCTAGCTAAAATAATCGTAATTGCCATGAGATACCCCAGAGACTCAGGAAAAGGAGAGCATGGCCCACTCACGGAGAGACTAACCTGTGGGCACCGCCAAGCCATGGGGAAGGACCAATGTGCCTACTGCAGGAAAGAAGGACACTGGAAAAATCAGTGCCTTGAAAACCCCAGGAGAGGTGCACGACCCTCCACTAGAGTGGATGGGCCTCATCTGCACGTAGAAAGACCCAAGCAAGAGACAATAATGCTTGAAGAAGCTCAATGAAGGGGTCAGGGCTCTGTTTCACTTCGCCGCCAAAAGCCCAGGCTAACTCTCCAAGTAGGAGGCCAGGCAGTAAATTTCTTGGTGGACACAGGGGCCACCTTGTCAGGTTCAGAAAGGAATATGGGCACATTTTCAAGAAGAAAGATGTGAATTACTGTGAGCCTATGATTCCGTCCACAGATAACTCACACCAGAAGGTTTGCATGGAGGGTAGGTGGGTTTCCCAAGACAACAAAATAACAAATATCTATCAGCCCTTTGGCCCAGTTAGCCACCTGGTTATGATATCACTGGCTTCTGGCTCAGCTGCTGAGCCAGTGAAGCAGTTATAGCAGGAGAAGACTAGGTGGCCGGTGGCCATCAACGGAAGGACCAAATCTCCACAGTGGGCTTCCTGTTTCAATGTGGAGCCACGTATGTTACCTGCTGGACACCATCTCTATCCTGAGCTCATAATTGCCATCGCAGGTCTAGAATGCGGCGCGCAGGTACACACTATATGAAACAGTCTCTGATTAACCCCTCTCGATAACTTGCTGACATGGGAGTCTGGATAATCCTGTACATTTACTTTGCAGATTAGAAAACTCACTCAAAAACACACGGGAGTTGACCCAGAGACACACAACTGGTTAACAACAAAGTCATATTCACAACCAGCGTCTGGACCAAGAGCACGGTGCCCCACAGAACTGTGCCCATCGAGCAGTCAATATCTCCTGGACTCTCAATAGATCTGAGCTGATACCCACCCACCCCACATCCTTGCAGCCCCAAAAGATTGTATTTCACAGGATGGCACCGGATCTGCAGCTCGCGGAGAGGGACATATCTGATCAGAGAACACAGGGCAGAACAAGGGGGAGGAGGGGAGAATGGAGCACACCCTGGCCCAATACACCTTGAGGATGATGTTCCCAATCAGAGAAGCCAATCCACAGAGAAGACCACATGGGCAGCCCCACGATGAGAAACGTCCCTCAAAGACCCATAGCCTTAGAGGGGACAACACTGGACACACAGTGTGGGAACTGCGCCCGAACTGATCCTGCCACTTCGATGCATGACACTAAGAGAGTGCAGCGGAAGAGTAAGAAAACGGAACATCAAAGTCCCCGGGGAATGCCAAAGGTGGACTTTGTGGTCAGGGTTCGGTGCCCCCACAGACTGGACTGGAAAACACTCCTAAAGTTCACCACACAGTCCTTGTACTTTTCTTTCTGGTTAGTGTTGTTTTCTTTTAGTGTCATTGGATTTGGGTTGGGTTTTGTTTTCATTTTTGTTTGTTTTTTTTCTTTTTGCTGCTTGGTTTAGCTCAGTCTTGTTTTGTGCATGTTATTACCTTTACAGGTCTGTCTAATTAAGAGAGGCTGGATGAACAATCTGGAGGAGTAAACATGTGACCGGCCCTTTCCATTGGGCATGGGAGTGAGCACGGTGGGGGGAAAGGAAGTGGTGTAAAGAAACCCAGAGACAAGGGTACAACAAGTGATGGAAAACGGTAGTGAGGGGGATGTAGGAGGCCTGGTAGGGCGTGATCAAAGGTAATGTAACCAAGAGGAATTACTGAAACCCAAAGGAAGACTGAGCATGTCAGTGGGCACAAGAGGAAAATCAAAGAGTATAGAAGAGTGAGCTGGGAAGCAAGGGCCAGTTATAGACGTGTAAATAAAGGCATGTACATATATTTACAAAGGGGCATGGGGAAATAGATCTATGTCCATATGTTTATAGATTTAGTATTAAGGTAGCAGATGGACATAGGGCCTCCGCTCAAGGACTCCCTCATTGCAATAACACTGTTCTATTAAATTGGCATTCTAAGATGCTCACCTTCCCTACACAATCACTGACCACAAAGCGGCTGCATAAGCAAATGTGGTGAAGAAAGCCGATGGTGTCCAGCTACCTAAAGATATAGCGTGTGGGGTCTTAAAGGCCTGAGGGTAAAGAAACAGCCATCTGGTTCTGAAGCAACAGAGCCCACATGGAGAAAGCATACCAGCCTGTGTGATCACAAAGTTTTAAAGGGATAAGGCAACAGGCATCATGAGAACAAAAAAATCTTATCATGGAGAATGAGAGGGGACTGCCGGGTATAGACCCAAAACCTATTTGCAGTGCACTGGACATCCCCTTACAGAAGGATCTCAGAGTGGAGATTAAAGAATACAGGGTATGAGACAGCAAAGATGAAACACAACTTTCCTCTAGTTCTTAATGCTTTCTCTTGCCCCACTATCATGATCCCAGTTCTACCATACTAATCTGGCCAAACTAGAGAAGGTATTCTAGTACCGATAGGAATTTCAAACACGGGGAATCCAGAGTGGATGGGCCCTTTACCAGTGTTATGAGTGGAGATACTGGGAGGGTGGAGGAAGTGCAGGATGGAAAGTGAGAACCGATTACAAGGATCTTCATTGACCTCAAAAGAAAGGTGGGTGAAAATATGACAAAAGAATTAGTACATTTCCAAGGATTGATGAGGGATGGGTGGCGGGCATTGAGGGGGGAAAAATGAGGAGCTGAGGCCAGGGGCTTGGGTGGAGAGTGGATATTTTGTGAATAAGGAGGGCAATTAATGTACAGATGGGCTTCAAACAGATGATGTATTTATGGATTGTGGTTAGTGTTGTAGGAGCCACTAATGAAAAGATCATAAAAGAAACAAAAATAATCTTGGCAGAGGGCTCATGCAAGGATGATCTCAGGCTGGATTAGACCAGTCAAAACAGCTACTGGAGTCGCCTCACCCTGTGTCTATTACTGAGTCAGCCATGATGCTTAGGACCCACAGCCCCAGCAACTGGCCAGAGAGGGAGGTGAATCTCTGAGGCCATTCCACAGGGGGAATGGTCCTCTGTCCTGCAGGGCCCACCCTCCTTTGTAAGCATGCTGCCTGGGGCAAGGCTTTCATGGAGTCCACACCATGGGAGCTCTACTACTCATGGGGAATTGGCAGGAAGCCTCTGCTCATGCGCACACACCACCAACTAGCTGGAGGATCTCTGTGAACAAAGAAAGCCTGAGGCAGACAACAAGCCCACTAACTGATGCTGTAAGAGCTACAATCAGCATCCAGAAACCTGCAACTGGGAGTAAGAGGCAGCATACCTTGGTCCCAGCCCCTCCCACTCTAATCTACAAGGAGTGACATTGCAAAGCAGAGGGTTTTCATAAAGCACTTCCAGGACTGTGGAATGAGCAGCCTCGTTTGTGGACATGGATACTCTGTGATCCAGACGTACTACCTCCTCCCTTACAGTCAGCTGAGACAAAAACCCTTGCAAGCAGAAAGCCATGCATCTGAACAGTATCCACCAGCCACTCATGTGCAGCACAGCTGCCTCCAAAGAGCCTTCCTGAGTGAGAGAGAAATCATGCAGAAGCCTGGTCTACACCCAAGAGAGTTTTATGAGCGTTAGGGAGGCGTGGTGGGCAAGTCTGGCCGACCCCAGTGGCTGAATTGAATTTACATGGCCTAGATTGGTCAATCCAGGTACAGGAACCACCCAGGTGACCTCCCCTTCATGGCCAGAAATCTGGACCTCTGAGCATGCACAGGGTGCCTCTCCTAACTGGGCTCTTATCTTGGCCCTATGGGCATGCATAACGGATGCCCCAGTCCCTAGCATAGCTACCAAACATTTGCCCCCCTGAAGAGATATGGACCCAAATCTTTGGGGTACTGGGCGACGACATCTCTAGCTGCTTCCTGCTGGCAAAAGGGGCGAGGTGGGGCTTTGGGTCCATACCCTTCCTACACTGCTGGGAGGGGTTGTCCATTGAGGGCAACTTTATCCAGGATGGATAAGGTTGAGGTGGTCCAGGAGATGGTAGTCGTGGACCTGGCACACTTGGTTCAGAAGCTTTAATCACCCGATAACTTCTGAGAAAAACAAACGGTCTAAAAGGTGAACAGTTTGACTACGACAAGGCTAAGCTTGTGAGGTGGCAGTGGCCTTGAAATTAGGTGAGTGTCACAGGAAACAAAAATAATCTTAGGATTACCAGACATGTGTGTTTGTTCATTGGAAGTACAGGAAGAGGGATAAAAGCATTCACACTTTCCCCTAGGAGGGCACAGGTTTGGGCACTACTAGGTGCAGTCGGATCACTGATTCATTTATGATGCTAAGGTCTTGGACCCGCTAATAAGACCCATCCTTCTTTTTAACCCTATAACGCTTCAATTTTAATTTTGGGAAAAAATTTTCTTTTTGTTGTGGACTTTCATAGTTATAAATATATATATATATATATGTATTAATATATACATTTTTTAATGTTATGAAAACATCATGCTTCGCGTTATAGAGTTAAATGGAAATAATGGGCTAGTGCAGGACGAGTCAAATGTGACCAAAATAGAGTAACTGCCTAAGCCATTTTGAATTTTCTTGGGTTCAATTGGAGTAAAGGCTTGTAAATTACCCGGGGTCCAAATTCCCATGGTGCCTCCTACAACGGGTAGAATGTTCAGGGATGTTTCAGGGCTGGGAGATTAATAACCCCTATGTCCAGGATACCTTAGGGCAGGGGTCCTTAAACTGTTTACCCAGGGGGCCAGTTCACTATCCCTCAGGCCTTTTGAAGGAAAGACTATAGTTTAAAAAAACAAATATTACGAACAAATTCATGTGCACACTGCACATCTTGATTTGAAGTTCAAAAAAAAAAATAAATGGGGCACATACACCCGGCAGAAAGGATCAACGTCCTCGGCTGTCTGCATGTGGCCCACAGGTTGTAGTTTGAGGACCCCTGCTCTCGGCATTCACCAAGAGGATGTGGTTTCAACCCAAAAGCTTGGAGACTCTACAATTTGTTTAAAAGTGATGGGGCAGAAGGAGTCCCTGATTGACCCACGCAAGACTAGTTTTCCCACCCCCTATTACTAAGAGTTCATAGTTATGGTTAAAGGGAACCAGGATATCCCGATCTGATCCCGTTACTTCAAGTGTGGGCTGACATTGCCACTAAGAAGCCTGCAAATATAAAAGACTTACTCCCTCCCGCAAAGAAAGGGCCCTTGTTTCCAAGGTTTCATGAAACATGGAAGGACCGGAAAAACAAACGGTCCAAGTTCCCAAAACCACATAGGTGGAGGCCATCCCTCCCCATCACCCTCCCCCACCCCTCCCCTCCCTCACCCCTCCCCTCCCCCATCACTCCCCCACCCCTCCCCTCCCCTCCCCTCCCCATCACTCTCCCCTAATCGGCTTTATCCCATTTTGCAGGAGAACTCTGGGAGTGGGAGAGCTGGCTTCAAACCCTTTCTTTCAACCCCCGCCCTATAAGGTTTCTAGGGTCCAGAAATAGAAAACTTCTAACAGGCCCTTATTGAGTCACTCCCTCCCCCACCGGCCCCCCAAACTCACCCCCACCCCTAACAAGCAGCCCCCCCCACACACTAGTACTGGTATGACTTCCATACTCATCAGCCCACCTGGAATGCTTGCCAACAACTTCTCCAGGTGCTGTTCACAACGGAGGAGGGTAGCCCTTCCAGACAGAGGCCCAGTAAGCAATCAGTGAACCTGATGGTCAGCGAGTGGGCACTCCCCACTTGAGAGAAACTCTTTTGGCCACTACACCAACAATGTGGGATCTCAATTCCTAGCAAGGCCCAGAGGACTTTACCAGGTATCAACCATTGCTCTTACATGACCCTCTGCAGAAGAGCTAGGAAACCTATGAATTTATCTAAGGTCAGTGAGAATTTTCAGGTTCCTATAAGAGAATATCCGCCTGCCTTTCTAGAGTGGCTGAGGGAAGCCTACGGGCTTTATACCCCTAACGGCCCGGAGGCACTGAAAACAGGAGGGCAATAAGTATTGCCTTTATTACTCAGTCAGTCTGCCTCAGACATGACAAAGAAGTGGGAAGGGTTTGAAGGGAAAAATCTTAGCGATTTGGTACAAGTGGCTCATTGAGTGTATAACAACAGAGATGACCCTAGCACGACAGAGACAAAGAAGCTAGCTAAAATAATCATAATTGCCATGAGATACCCCAGAGACTCAGGAAAAGGAGAGCATGGCCCACTCACGGAGAGACTAACCTGTGGGCACCGCCAAGCCATGGGGAAGGACCAATGTGCCTACTGCAGGAAAGAAGGACACTGGAAAAATCAGTGCCTTGAAAACCCCAGGAGAGGTGCACGACCCTCCACTAGAGTGGATGGGCCTCATCTGCACGTAGAAAGACCCAAGCAAGAGACAATAATGCTTGAAGAATCTCAATGAAGGGGTCAGGGCTCTGTTTCACTTCGCCGCCAAAAGCCCAGGCTAACTCTCCAAGTAGGAGGCCAGGCAGTAAATTTCTTGGTGGACACAGGGGCCACCTTGTCAGGTTCAGAAAGGAATATGGGCACATTTTCAAGAAGAAAGATGTGAATTACTGTGAGCCTATGATTCCTTCCACAGATAACTCACACCAGAAGGTTTGCATGGAGGGTAGGTGGGTTTCCCAAGACAACAAAATAACAAATATCTATCAGCCCTTTGGCCCAGTTAGCCACCTGGTTATGATATCACTGGCTTCTGGCTCAGCTGCTGAGCCAGTGAAGCAGTTATAGCAGGAGAAGACTAGGTGGCCAGTGGCCATCAACGGAAGGACCAAATCTCCACAGTGGGCTTCCTGTTTCAATGTGGAGCCACGTATGTTACCTGCTGGACACCATCTCTATCCTGAGCTCATAATTGCCATCGCAGGTCTAAAATGCGGCGCGCAGGTACACACTATATGAAACAGTCTCTGATTAACCCCTCTCGATAACTTGCTGACATGGGAGTCTGGATAATCCTGTACATTTACTTTGCAGATTAGAAAACTCACTCAAAAACACACGGGAGTTGACCCAGAGACACACAACTGGTTAACAACAAAGTCATATTCACAACCAGCGTCTGGACCAAGAGCACGGTGCCCCACAGAACTGTGCCCATCGAGCAGTCAATATCTCCTGGACTCTCAATAGATCTGAGCTGATACCCACCCACCCCTCATCCTTGCAGCCCCAAAAGATTGTATTTCACAGGATGGCACCGGATCTGCAGCTCGCGGAGAGGGACATATCTGATCAGAGAACACAGGGCAGAACAAGGGGGAGGAGGGGAGAATGGAGCACACCCTGGCCCAATATACCTTGAGGATGATGTTCCCAATCAGAGAAGCCAATCCACAGAGAAGACCACATGGGCAGCCCCACGATGAGAAACGTCCCTCAAAGACCCATAGCCTTAGAGGGGACAACACTGGACACACAGTGTGGGAACTGCGCCCGAACTGATCCTGCCACTTCGATGCATGACACTAAGAGAGTGCAGCGGAAGAGTAAGAAAACGGAACATCAAAGTCCCCGGGGAATGCCAAAGGTGGACTTTGTGGTCAGGGTTCGGTGCCCCCACAGACTGGACTGGAAAACACTCCTAAAGTTCACCACACAGTCCTTGTACTTTTCTTTCTGGTTAGTGTTGTTTTCTTTTAGTGTCATTGGATTTGGGTTGGGTTTTGTTTTCATTTTTGTTTGTTTTTTTTTCTTTTTGTTGCTTGGTTTAGCTCAGTCTTGTTTTGTGCATGTTATTACCTTTACAGGTCTGTCTAATTAAGAGAGGCTGGATGAACAATCTGGAGGAGTAAACATGTGACCGGCCCTTTCCATTGGGCATGGGAGTGAGCACGGTGGGGGGAAAGGAAGTGGTGTAAAGAAACCCAGAGACAAGGGTACAACAAGTGATGGAAAACGGTAGTGAGGGGGATGTAGGAGGCCTGGTAGGGCGTGATCAAAGGTAATGTAACCAAGAGGAATTACTGAAACCCAAAGGAAGACTGAGCATGTCAGTGGGCACAAGAGGAAAATCAAAGAGTATAGAAGAGTGAGCTGGGAAGCAAGGGCCAGTTATAGACGTCTAAATAAAGGCATGTACATATATTTACAAAGGGGCATGGGGAAATAGATCTATGTCCATATGTTTATAGATTTAGTATTAAGGTAGCAGATGGACATAGGGCCTCCGCTCAAGGACTCCCTCATTGCAATAACACTGTTCTATTAAATTGGCATTCTAAGATGCTCACCTTCCCTACACAATCACTGACCACAAAGCGGCTGCATAAGCAAATGTGGTGAAGAAAGCCGATGGTGTCCAGCTACCTAAAGATATAGCGTGTGGGGTCTTAAAGGCCTGAGGGTAAAGAAGCCATCTGGCTCTGAAGCAACAGAGCCCACATGGAGAAAGCATACCAGCCTGTGTGATCACAAAGTTTTAAAGGGATAAGGCAACAGGCATCATGAGAACAAAAAAATCTTATCATGGAGAATGAGAGGGGACTGCCGGGTATAGACCCAAAACCTATTTGCAGTGCACTGGACATCCCCTTACAGAAGGATCTCAGAGTGGAGATTAAAGAATACAGGGTATGAGACAGCAAAGATGAAACACAACTTTCCTCTAGTTCTTAATGCTTTCTCTTGCCCCACTATCATGATCCCAGTTCTACCATACTAATCTGGCCAAACTAGAGAAGGTATTCTAGTACCGATAGGAATTTCAAACACGGGGAATCCAGAGTGGATGGGCCCTTTACCAGTGTTATGAGTGGAGATACTGGGAGGGTGGAGGAAGGGCAGGATGGAAAGTGGGAACCGATTACAAGGATCTTCATTGACCTCAAAAGAAAGGTGGGTGAAAATATGACAAAAGAATTAGTACATTTCCAAGGATTGATGAGGGATGGGTGGCGGGCATTGAGGGGGGAAAAATGAGGAGCTGAGGCAAGGGGCTTGGGTGGAGAGTGGATATTTTGTGAATAAGGAGGGCAATTAATGTACAGATGGGCTTCAAACAGATGATGTATTTATGGATTGTGGTTAGTGTTGTAGGAGCCACTAATGAAAAGATCATAAAAGAAACAAAAATAATCTTGGCAGAGGGCTCATGCAAGGATGATCTCAGGCTGGATTAGACCAGTCAAAACAGCTACTGGAGTCGCCTCACCCTGTGTCTATTACTGAGTCAGCCATGATGCTTAGGACCCACAGCCCCAGCAGCTGGCCAGAGAGGGAGGTGGATCTCTGAGGCCATTCCACAGGGGGAATGGTCCTCTGTCCTGCAGGGCCCACCCTCCTTTGTAAGCATGCTGCCTGGGGCAAGGCTTTCATGGAGTCCACACCATGGGAGCTCTACTACTCATGGGGAATTGGCAGGAAGCCTCTGCTCATGCGCACACACCACCAACTAGCTGGAGGATCTCCGTGAACAAAGAAAGCCTGAGGCAGACAACAAGCCCACTAACTGATGCTGTAAGAGCTACAATCAGCATCCAGAAACCTGCAACTGGGAGTAAGAGGCAGCATACCTTGGTCCCAGCCCCTCCCACTCTAATCTACAAGGAGTGACATTGCAAAGCAGAGGGTTTTCATAAAGCACTTCCAGGACTGTGGAATGAGCAGCCTCGTTTGTGGACATGGATACTCTGTGATCCAGACGTACTACCTCCTCCCTTACAGTCAGCTGAGACAAAAACCCTTGCAAGCAGAAAGCCATGCATCTGAACAGTATCCACCAGCCACTCATGTGCAGCACAGCTGCCTCCAAAGAGCCTTCCTGAGTGAGAGAGAAATCATGCAGAAGCCTGGTCTGCACCCAAGAGAGTTTTATGAGCGTTAGGGAGGCATGGTGGGCAAGTCTGGCCGACCCCAGTGGCTGAATTGAATTTACATGGCCTAGATTGGTCAATCCAGGTACAGGAACCACCCAGGTGACCTCCCCTTCATGGCCAGAAATCTGGACCTCTGAGCATGCACAGGGTGCCTCTCCTAACTGGGCTCTTATCTTGGCCCTATGGGCATGCATAACGGATGCCCCAGTCCCTAGCATAGCTACCTAACATTTGCCCCCCTGAAGAGATATGGACCCAAATCTTTGGGGTACTGGGCGACGACATCTCTAGCTGCTTCCTGGTGGCAAAAGGGGCGAGGTTGGGCTTTGGGTCCATACCCTTCCTACACTGCTGGGAGGGGTTGTCCATTGAGGGCAACTTTATCCAGGATGGATAAGGTTGAGGTGGTCCAGGAGATGGTAGTCGTGGACCTGGCACACTTGGTTCAGAAGCTTTAATCACCCGATAACTTCTGAGAAAAACAAACAGTCTAAAAGGTGAACAGTTTGACTACGACAAGGCTAAGCTTGTGAGGTGGCAGTGGCCTTGAAATTAGGTGAGTGTCACAGGAAACAAAAATAATCTTAGGATTACCAGACATGTGTGTTTGTTCATTGGAAGTACAGGAAGAGGGATAAAAGCATTCACACTTTCCCCTAGGAGGGCACAGGTTTGGGCACAACTAGGTGCAGTCGGATCACTGATTCATTTATGATGCTAAGGTCTTGGACCCGCTGATAAGACCCATCCTTCTTTTTAACCCTATAACGCTTCAATTTTAATTTTGGGAAAAAATTTTCTTTTTGTTGTGGACTTTCATAGTTATAAATATATATATATGTATTAATATATACATTTTTTAATGTTATGAAAACATCATGCTTCGCGTTATAGAGTTAAATGGAAATAATGGGCTAGTGCAGGACGAGTCAAATGTGACCAAAATAGAGTAACTGCCTAAGCCATTTTGAATTTTCTTGGGTTCAATTGGAGTAAAGGCTTGTAAATTACCCGGGGTCCAAATTCCCATGGTGCCTCCTACAACGGGTAGAATGTTCAGGGATGTTTCAGGGCTGGGAGATTAATAACCCCTAAGTCCAGGATACCTTAGGGCAGGGGTCGTTAAACTGTTTACCCAGGGGGCCAGTTCACTATCCCTCAGGCCTTTTGAAGGAAAGACTATAGTTTAAAAAAACAAATATTACGAACAAATTCATGTGCACACTGCACATCTTGATTTGAAGTTCAAAAAAAAAAATAAATGGGGCACATACACCCGGCAGAAAGGATCCACGTCCTCGGCTGTCTGCATGTGGCCCACAGGTTGTAGTTTGAGGACCCCTGCTCTCGGCATTCACCAAGAGGATGTGGTTTCAACCCAAAAGCTTGGAGACTCTACAATTTGTTTAAAAGTGATGGGGCAGAAGGAGTCCCTGATTGACCCACGCAAGACTAGTTTTCCCACCCCCTATTACTAAGAGTTCATAGTTATGGTTAAAGGGAACCAGGATATCCCGATCTGATCCCGTTACTTCAAGTGTGGGCTGACATTGCCACTAAGAAGCCTGCAAATATAAAAGACTTACTCCCTCCCGCAAAGAAAGGGCCCTTGTTTCCAAGGTTTCAGGAAACATGGAAGGACCGGAAAAACAAACGGTCCAAGTTCCCAAAACCACATAGGTGGAGGCCATCCCTCCCCATCACCCTCCCCCACCCCTCCCCTCCACTCCCCTCCCCATCACTCTCCCCTAATCGGCTTTATCCCATTTTGCAGGAGAACTCTGGGAGTGGGAGAGCTGGCTTCAAACCCTTTCTTTCAACCCCCGCCCTATAAGGTTTCTAGGGTCCAGAAATAGACAACTTCTAACAGGCCCTTATTGAGTCACTCCCTCCCCCACCGACCCCCCAAACTCACCCCCACCCCTAACAAGCAGCCCCACACACACACTAGTACTGGTATGACTTCCATACTCATCAGCCCACCTGGAATGCTTGCCAACAACTTCTCCAGGTGCTGTTCACAATGGAGGAGGGTAGCCCTTCCAGACAGAGGCCCAGTAAGCAGTCAGTGAACCTGATGGTCAGCGAGTGGGCACTCCCCACTTGAGAGAAACTCTTTTGGCCACTACACCAACAATGTGGGATCTCAATTCCTAGCAAGGCCCAGAGGACTTTACCAGGTATCAACCATTGCTCTTACATGACCCTCTGCAGAAGAGCTAGGAAACCTATGAATTTATCTAAGGTCAGTGAGAATTTTCAGGTTCCTATAAGAGAATATCCGCCTGCCTTTCTAGAGTGGCTGAGGGAAGCCTACGGGCTTTATACCCCTAACGGCCCGGAGGCACTGAAAACAGGAGGGCAATAAGTATTGCCTTTATTACTCAGTCAGTCTGCCTCAGACATGACAAAGAAGTGGGAAGGGTTTGAAGGGAAAAATCTTAGCGATTTGGTACAAGTGGCTCATTGAGTGTATAACAACAGAGATGACCCTAGCACGACAGAGACAAAGAAGCTAGCTAAAATAATCGTAATTGCCATGAGATACCCCAGAGACTCAGGAAAAGGAGAGCATGGCCCACTCACGGAGAGACTAACCTGTGGGCACCGCCAAGCCATGGGGAAGGACCAATGTGCCTACTGCAGGAAAGAAGGACACTGGAAAAATCAGTGCCTTGAAAACCCCAGGAGAGGTGCACGACCCTCCACTAGAGTGGATGGGCCTCATCTGCACGTAGAAAGACCCAAGCAAGAGACAATAATGCTTGAAGAAGCTCAATGAAGGGGTCAGGGCTCTGTTTCACTTCGCCGCCAAAAGCCCAGGCTAACTCTCCAAGTAGGAGGCCAGGCAGTAAATTTCTTGGTGGACACAGGGGCCACCTTGTCAGGTTCAGAAAGGAATATGGGCACATTTTCAAGAAGAAAGATGTGAATTACTGTGAGCCTATGATTCCTTCCACAGATAACTCACACCAGAAGGTTTGCATGGAGGGTAGGTGGGTTTCCCAAGACAACAAAATAACAAATATCTATCAGCCCTTTGGCCCAGTTAGCCACCTGGTTATGATATCACTGGCTTCTGGCTCAGCTGCTGAGCCAGTGAAGCAGTTATAGCAGGAGAAGACTAGGTGGCCGGTGGCCATCAACGGAAGGACCAAATCTCCACAGTGGGCTTCCTGTTTCAATATGGAGCCACGTATGTTACCTGCTGGACACCATCTCTATCCTGAGCTCATAATTGCCATCGCAGGTCTAGAATGCGGCGCGCAGGTACACACTATATGAAACAGTCTCTGATTAACCCCTCTCGATAACTTGCTGACATGGGAGTCTGGATAATCCTGTACATTTACTTTGCAGATTAGAAAACTCACTCAAAAACACACGGGAGTTGACCCAGAGACACACAACTGGTTAACAACAAAGTCATATTCACAACCAGCGTCTGGACCAAGAGCACGGTGCCCCACAGAACTGTGCCCATCGAGCAGTCAATATCTCCTGGACTCTCAAAAGATCTGAGCTGATACCCACCCCCCCACCCCCACATCCTTGCAGCCCCAAAAGGTTGTATTTCACAGGATGGCACCGGATCTGCAGCTCGCGGAGAGGGACATATCTGATCAGAGAACACAGGGCAGAACAAGGGGGAGGAGGGGAGAATGGAGCACACCCTGGCCCAATACACCTTGAGGATGATGTTCCCAATCAGAGAAGCCAATCCACAGAGAAGACCACATGGGCAGCCCCACGA
The DNA here is from genome assembly GCF_050624435.1 of Tenrec ecaudatus. NCBI lineage: Eukaryota > Metazoa > Chordata > Mammalia > Afrosoricida > Tenrecidae > Tenrec > Tenrec ecaudatus. The sequence continues at coordinate 20,709 of NW_027458786.1, forward strand.
TGAGAAACGTCCCTCAAAGACCCATAGCCTTAGAGGGGACAACACTGGACACACAGTGTGGGAACTGCGCCCGAACTGATCCTGCCACTTCGATGCATGACACTAAGAGAGTGCAGCGGAAGAGTAAGAAAACGGAACATCAAAGTCCCCGGGGAATGCCAAAGGTGGACTTTGTGGTCAGGGTTCGGTGCCCCCACAGACTGGACTGGAAAACACTCCTAAAGTTCACCACACAGTCCTTGTACTTTTCTTTCTGGTTAGTGTTGTTTTCTTTTAGTGTCATTGGATTTGGGTTGGGTTTTGTTTTCATTTTTGTTTGTTTTTTTTCTTTTTGCTGCTTGGTTTAGCTCAGTCTTGTTTTGTGCATGTTATTACCTTTACAGGTCTGTCTAATTAAGAGAGGCTGGATGAACAATCTGGAGGAGTAAACATGTGACCGGTCCTTTCCATTGGGCATGGGAGTGAGCACGGTGGGGGGAAAGGAAGTGGTGTAAAGAAACCCAGAGACAAGGGTACAACAAGTGATGGAAAACGGTAGTGAGGGGGATGTAGGAGGCCTGGTAGGGCGTGATCAAAGGTAATGTAACCAAGAGGAATTACTGAAACCCAAAGGAAGACTGAGCATGTCAGTGGGCACAAGAGGAAAATCAAAGAGTATAGAAGAGTGAGCTGGGAAGCAAGGGCCAGTTATAGACGTCTAAATAAAGGCATGTACATATATTTACAAAGGGGCATGGGGAAATAGATCTATGTCCATATGTTTATAAATTTAGTATTAAGGTAGCAGATGGACATAGGGCCTCCGCTCAAGGACTCCCTCATTGCAATAACACTGTTCTATTAAATTGGCATTCTAAGATGCTCACCTTCCCTACACAATCACTGACCACAAAGCGGCTGCATAAGCAAATGTGGTGAAGAAAGCCGATGGTGTCCAGCTACCTAAAGATATAGCGTGTGGGGTCTTAAAGGCCTGAGGGTAAAGAAACAGCCATCTGGCTCTGAAGCAACAGAGCCCACATGGAGAAAGCATACCAGCCTGTGTGATCACAAAGTTTTAAAGGGATAAGGCAACAGGCATCATGAGAACAAAAAAATCTTATCATGGAGAATGAGAGGGGACTGCCGGGTATAGACCCAAAACCTATTTGCAGTGCACTGGACATCCCCTTACAGAAGGATCTCAGAGTGGAGATTAAAGAATACAGGGTATGAGACAGCAAAGATGAAACACAACTTTCCTCTAGTTCTTAATGCTTTCTCTTGCCCCACTATCATGATCCCAGTTCTACCATACTAATCTGGCCAAACTAGAGAAGGTATTCTAGTACCGATAGGAATTTCAAACACGGGGGATCCAGAGTGGATGGGCCCTTTACCAGTGTTATGAGTGGAGATACTGGGAGGGTGGTGGAAGGGCAGGATGGAAAGTGGGAACCGATTACAAGGATCTTCATTGACCTCAAAAGAAAGGTGGGTGAAAATATGACAAAAGAATTAGTACATTTCCAAGGATTGATGAGGGATGGGTGGCGGGCATTGAGGGGGAGAAAATGAGGAGCTGAGGACAGGGGCTTGGGTGGAGAGTGGATATTTTGTGAATAAGGAGGGCAATTAATGTACAGATGGGCTTCAAACAGATGATGTATTTATGGATTGTGGTTAGTGTTGTAGGAGCCACTAATGAAAAGATCATAAAAGAAACAAAAATAATCTTGGCAGAGGGCTCATGCAAGGATGATCTCAGGCTGGATTAGACCAGTCAAAACAGCTACTGGAGTCGCCTCACCCTGTGTCTATTATTGAGTCAGCCATGATGCTTAGGACCCACAGCCCCAGCAGCTGGCCAGAGAGGGAGGTGGATCTCTGAGGCCATTCCACAGGGGGAATGGTCCTCTGTCCTGCAGGGCCCACCCTCCTTTGTAAGCATGCTGCCTGGGGCAAGGCTTTCATGGAGTCCACACCATGGGAGCTCTACTACTCATGGGGAATTGGCAGGAAGCCTCTGCTCATGCGCACACACCACCAACTAGCTGGAGGATCTCCGTGAACAAAGAAAGCCTGAGGCAGACAACAAGCCCACTAACTGATGCTGTAAGAGCTACAATCAGCATCCAGAAACCTGCAACTGGGAGTAAGAGGCAGCATACCTTGGTCCCAGCCCCTCCCACTCTAATCTACAAGGAGTGACATTGCAAAGCAGAGGGTTTTCATAAAGCACTTCCAGGACTGTGGAATGAGCAGCCTCGTTTGTGGACATGGATACTCTGTGATCCAGACGTACTACCTCCTCCCTTACAGTCAGCTGAGACAAAAACCCTTGCAAGCAGAAAGCCATGCATCTGAACAGTATCCACCAGCCACTCATGTGCAGCACAGCTGCCTCCAAAGAGCCTTCCTGAGTGAGAGAGAAATCATGCAGAAGCCTGGTCTGCACCCAAGAGAGTTTTATGAGCGTTAGGGAGGCATGGTGGGCAAGTCTGGCCGACCCCAGTGGCTGAATTGAATTTACATGGCCTAGATTGGTCAATCCAGGTACAGGAACCACCCAGGTGACCTCCCCTTCATGGCCAGAAATCTGGACCTCTGAGCATGCACAGGGTGCCTCTCCTAACTGGGCTCTTATCTTGGCCCTATGGGCATGCATAACGGATGCCCCAGTCCCTAGCATAGCTACCTAACATTTGCCCCCCTGAAGAGATATGGACCCAAATCTTTGGGGTACTGGGCGACGACATCTCTAGCTGCTTCCTGGTGGCAAAAGGGGCGAGGTTGGGCTTTGGGTCCATACCCTTCCTACACTGCTGGGAGGGGTTGTCCATTGAGGGCAACTTTATCCAGGATGGATAAGGTTGAGGTGGTCCAGGAGATGGTAGTCGTGGACCTGGCACACTTGGTTCAGAAGCTTTAATCACCCGATAACTTCTGAGAAAAACAAACAGTCTAAAAGGTGAACAGTTTGACTACGACAAGGCTAAGCTTGTGAGGTGGCAGTGGCCTTGAAATTAGGTGAGTGTCACAGGAAACAAAAATAATCTTAGGATTACCAGACATGTGTGTTTGTTCATTGGAAGTACAGGAAGAGGGATAAAAGCATTCACACTTTCCCCTAGGAGGGCACAGGTTTGGGCACTACTAGGTGCAGTCGGATCACTGATTCATTTATGATGCTAAGGTCTTGGACCCGCTGATAAGACCCATCCTTCTTTTTAACCCTATAACGCTTCAATTTTAATTTTGGGAAAAAATTTTCTTTTTGTTGTGGACTTTCATAGTTATAAATATATATATATGTATTAATATATACATTTTTTAATGTTATGAAAACATCATGCTTCGCGTTATAGAGTTAAATGGAAATAATGGGCTAGTGCAGGACGAGTCAAATGTGACCAAAATAGAGTAACTGCCTAAGCCATTTTGAATTTTCTTGGGTTCAATTGGAGTAAAGGCTTGTAAATTACCCGGGGTCCAAATTCCCATGGTGCCTCCTACAACGGGTAGAATGTTCAGGGATGTTTCAGGGCTGGGAGATTAATAACCCCTAAGTCCAGGATACCTTAGGGCAGGGGTCGTTAAACTGTTTACCCAGGGGGCCAGTTCACTATCCCTCAGGCCTTTTGAAGGAAAGACTATAGTTTAAAAAAACAAATATTACGAACAAATTCATGTGCACACTGCACATCTTGATTTGAAGTTCAAAAAAAAAATAAATGGGGCACATACACCCGGCAGAAAGGATCCACGTCCTCGGCTGTCTGCATGTGGCCCACAGGTTGTAGTTTGAGGACCCCTGCTCTCGGCATTCACCAAGAGGATGTGGTTTCAACCCAAAAGCTTGGAGACTCTACAATTTGTTTAAAAGTGATGGGGCAGAAGGAGTCCCTGATTGACCCACGCAAGACTAGTTTTCCCACCCCCTATTACTAAGAGTTCATAGTTATGGTTAAAGGGAACCAGGATATCCCGATCTGATCCCGTTACTTCAAGTGTGGGCTGACATTGCCACTAAGAAGCCTGCAAATATAAAAGACTTACTCCCTCCCGCAAAGAAAGGGCCCTTGTTTCCAAGGTTTCAGGAAACATGGAAGGACCGGAAAAACAAACGGTCCAAGTTCCCAAAACCACATAGGTGGAGGCCATCCCTCCCCATCACCCTCCCCCACCCCTCCCCTCCACTCCCCTCCCCATCACTCTCCCCTAATCGTCTTTATCCCATTTTGCAGGAGAACTCTGGGAGTGGGAGAGCTGGCTTCAAACCCTTTCTTTCAACCCCCGCCCTATAAGGTTTCTAGGGTCCAGAAATAGACAACTTCTAACAGGCCCTTATTGAGTCACTCCCTCCCCCACCGACCCCCCAAACTCACCCCCACCCCTAACAAGCAGCCCCACACACACACTAGTACTGGTATGACTTCCATACTCATCAGCCCACCTGGAATGCTTGCCAACAACTTCTCCAGGTGCTGTTCACAATGGAGGAGGGTAGCCCTTCCAGACAGAGGCCCAGTAAGCAGTCAGTGAACCTGATGGTCAGCGAGCGGGCACTCCCCACTTGAGAGAAACTCTTTTGGCCACTACACCAACAATGTGGGATCTCAATTCCTAGCAAGGCCCGGAGGACTTTACCAGGTATCAACCATTGCTCTTACATGACCCTCTGCAGAAGAGCTAGGAAACCTATGAATTTATCTAAGGTCAGTGAGAATTTTCAGGTTCCTATAAGAGAATATCCGCCTGCCTTTCTAGAGTGGCTGAGGGAAGCCTACGGGCTTTATACCCCTAACGGCCCGGAGGCACTGAAAACAGGAGGGCAATAAGTATTGCCTTTATTACTCAGTCAGTCTGCCTCAGACATGACAAAGAAGTGGGAAGGGTTTGAAGGGAAAAAT